>NC_050465.1:43755697-43858605 GCF_903995425.1 Onychomys torridus
TCCAGGAGTCCAGTCAAAGAGAAGGAAGAGGGATTCTATGAGCAAGGGCATCAAGATCATGATGGGGAAACCTACAGAAACAACCGAACCAAGCTAGAGAGCACTCAGGAACTTTAGACCAACAGCTGTGGAGCCTCCATGGGACTGGACTAGGCTCTCTGCATAACTGAGACAGTTGTGTAGCTTGATCTGCTTAAGGGCCCCCTAGCAGTAGGATCAGGATCTATCTCTGGTGTGTGAGCTGGCTTTTTGGAGCCCATTACCTATGGGACACCTTGCATAGCCTTGATGCAGGGGGAGAGACTTGAACCTGCCTTTACCGAATGCATCAGGCTCTGCTGACTTCCCATGGGAGGCCTTACCTTTTCATGGGGAGTGGGTTGTGGGGGAAGGCTGGGGGGCAGGAGAAGTGAAGAGAAGGGGATCTGTGATTGGTATGTAAAATGAGTAAAGAATTTAATAAAAAAAAGTGAAAACAAAGGAAGGCAATGATAGAGACTGTTGTTTCCAGGAAGTCCCACGGTGTCTACATGAAATGAATGAAGAAACGTAAAAATGTGCTGTGTAGAACATTATTGTTCATTATCAATATCACGTGAATAAAAACCAACAATGGCTGTACCTATTTACATATGAAGTCTGATTTTTTTAACCCTGTGTCCTTGTGTGTGAATGTGTGAATGGCATATGACTGCAATAATGTGACCATATTTTATATGACTATATTTTGAATTTTTACACACAGAATTCAACAGTTTCTAGACCCAGGGAGGGGAAAGGCACTTCTGGAAGGAAAGACTATAAGTCGTTTGGGCTATTAAAAAAGAAGAAAACTATTCTAATTCGAGAATAAAAAATAAACTTATTATTTATCTATGTGTTTGTTTGATGTTTTGAGACAGAGTCTTGCTATATAAACCTAACTGCCCTGGGACTGCTATGTGGACCAAGTAAACTTTGAACTTGTGGCAATCCTCCTGCTTCTGAATCTTCAGTGCTGGCCTTATAAGGGTGAGTGACCATACCCAGCTAAAAATACTCTTATTTTGAAGTCAGCTTAGTGATGGAAGGTACGGTCTCCATTTCTTCCCTCTGAAATGTCTGGAACATAGTAAATGCAGTTGGTATTTGACAAGAAACAAGCTGGTAGCTGGCACTTCACTTCCTCCCTTGATCACGGTATCATGTGTCAACCTAGGGCACCACTCTCCTACCTCTTGAAAGGAATGGATTTCAGCAGCCGCCTTTACGAAATTGCTGAACACCTGGGCAGTGATGAACTGGCCGCCCTCAAGTTCCTGTGTTTGGACCACATCCCGCAGAGGAAGCAGGAGCACATGGAGGATGCTCTGATGCTTTTTCAGGGACTGCAGCAAAGGGGACTATTGGAGGAAGGCAATGTGTCCTTCCTGAAGGAGTTGCTTTTCCTCATCAGTAGGCTGGACCTGCTGACCAAAGTCCTGAACACCAGCAAGGAGGAGATGGTGAGGGAGCTGCAGGTTCTAGACAGAGCCCGGGTTTCTCCCTACAGGTGGGTAGCAATGCAGTGTGTGTGTGTGTGTGTGTGTGTGTGTGTGTGTGTGTGTGTGTGTGTGGGGGGGAGCTGGGAAGCATGAGCTGAAGGGACGTGACTCTGAGGGCTGCTGCTGGGGTCCACATTGTGAAGCGACTCGTGAGACTCTGGGCTAAATATGTGATTCAGAGAAAAGTGCTAAAGCCGTAAAATCATTTATTTATTTATTTTTTTAATGCAGTATGGCACAGAAAGGGAGTACTGCGGAGGAGAAAGGATTTGGCTTCGGAAGGATGAGACGGGAAGATGTGTGTGGGGGGATATGATCAAAACCCTATGTGTATTAGTTTCTTTCCTGTGGCTGTGGTAATATATCTTGACCAAAATTAATTTATAGAAGGATATAGTTAGTCTTTCTCATCAGACCTTTTCTTGGATCACCAGCCCCCAATCATGACATGGAAACTTATTACTAATTTTAAAAGCTTAGCCTTTAGCTTAGGCTTGTTCCCCACTAGCTCTAACAACTTAAATTAACCTGTTTCTATTAAGCTGTGCTCTGCCATTTTTTAAAAGCTCTCCATTCTGTACATGTGACTTCCTCCTGCTCTTTATTAAACCAATAAGGGGCCTTAGGCAGGTGAGGCAAAACATAGACACATATTCAAGTAGTGTAAACAAGTATACTTCAACACCTCCCCCCCTTTTTTGTCTAAATAAAAAGGAAAGGTTTTAACTCTAACACAGTAAAACTATATACAGTAAGAATAATTACCAAGTAAGAATTATATTCACAATATCCAGTCCATTTTGTATTTGGCAAATTTGGAGAAAACCCTGTATTATTTATCCTATCTTGATGAATACAAAGTTTTTACCTAACCCACTTTCTATCATAACTTGTATTACCAGCATAAAAATATCCTTTTAGACCTTAAAACATTTTCTTAAATAAACAACTTAAGCTTTTATGTCTCTCCACCTTTATAAACTTTTCATCTTTTTTTGTAAGTTTCTTTTTTGAATTTGGTAACAAAGAAAGCAGTAGAACTCTATTTAGTCTTCAACTCCACCAGAGACCTGAGAAGGATAAAATATTACCTGGATAAACAGGAAGTGTGGAGCAAACAACTTCCAAAACTATAGAAATGACAGAGACATCTGACTGCCTGGACAGTCACACAAGGTTCCTCTGCAATGTTGGGTATCCATCTTCAGCCTACAGGCCTAAAATGTCTGACAGACTTTTCTGTGAAGCAGGAATTTTTGAAGGACTGTCCTACCTGTCTTGGCGAAGTTCAGCCGTTACTTTCTTTTGTGTCCTGCTTGTCCAATTTGGACAGCATACTGTCAGCAGTTGAGGCAAGGGCAGTTTCTTGCACAGTGACTAACTTTACCATAAATGAAAGCAAACTCTACATGGAGTTTCTTTGACGCCCGTGATCTTCTCTGAAGTAGATTGGTGCCACCAGGAGCAGGTGTATCTCACTGTCATGAAAAGCCTTATGTTATTAAAACACCTTAAATGCCATATTCTGTAGGTCTCTGAAGTGTTTGAAGATCATCTGTTTATCTAAAATATTTCACCTTGAAAACAAACCTAACATGACTACAAATTTGATTGTTATAGATGGCTAATTACTAACCTGTATTTCTTTCTTTTTTTTTTTTGAGACAGGGTTTCTCTGTAGCTTTGGAGGCTGTCCTGGAATTCACTTTGTAGACTAGGCTGGCCTCAAACTCACAGAGATCCACCTGCCTCTGCCTCCCAAGTGCTGGGATTACAGGCGTGCGCCACCACCGCCTGGCTTGTATTTCTTAATTATCCTAAATAATTTATAATAATAGCTTTCAAATACTAGAACTTTACATTACATTTTAAAATGAGTTGCATAGGTACAGTATCTTAAAGTATGTTGAAACAAAAATAACCTTAAATTTGTATCAATATGTAAACACACCTTAAACAAGAGTAGAAACATATAAATATGTTATAACAAAATAACCTTAAATTTGTATCAATATACAAAAATCTATATCAATGTAAAATATTTGAGATTAATAGTTTTTTTTTTTTAGGTTAAAAGTAGATTCAATAATCTACCCTTTTATTCTACTATTCTATATCCCCTCTTTTTTTCTTTTCAGAAAGAGATCCCTGAATTTAATCTCCTTTGCTTAGTTTTTTCCCTGACCATGATCAATAACAACTTGCAACTAACCCCACTAAACAATGACAAACATCCATAACCCATCAAATGACCAAAAACCACCCACCCCACTTCTTGGGAATGTGGGCATCGTGTTCTTAAAATTACTTCCTGTTGTCGGGGGTGATGGCATCTTTACGGGGTCCTGAGAAAACTGGGATAATGATCAAGTCCTGGGAGAGTTAGCTGTTGTCCAATCTCAGTGTGCAGGGCTTATCTGACGTCCTGGCTGGAGTTCTCTGTGAGGTTGGACCAGCTCAGCCAGCAGCTTTGAAGTTGTTATGGATGGAGATTTTTGAGGAAACTGTAACAGAAGCATTCTGTGAAGTTGGATCACCTGGGCTACTTGTCTTCATTGGTGGCTGGTCTTTATTTTTTCTTTCTGAAAACACACACACTTTTTTAAAGGTAACATACATATCTGCATTAACACAAGTATGGAATGTGTAGTGTGCCCAAATCAGCTAAAGATGATTCTCTGTTCTCTGTTTGAGCAGGTGAAAGACATCTGTCAACTTTGTAAGTCCCTTTGGACTACATAACCAAACTGTAATATAAATCTCCATCTATGCTACATGAAAGGATGGCATGTAATAATAAGTCATAAGGACTCTGTAGCTAAGATTTATCACGTCTCATCCAGTCTCAGCTCTGTACCCATGTAGAGGGACCAGCACATACATCATCTGTCTTGTAGTTTTTTGTGGGTTCTTCTTTTCTGCCTGTAGCTAAGGTTTTTCAGGAGGTCTCCCTCGGTCAAATCTGACCTTTATTAATTTTGAAGAAATCCATAACTCTTTGTTTTTGGTGGAAACAAAGGCATAACCTCTCTCTCAACACAACACATTTCCTGACTTCCATTCTGAAGTAAAAACATTCTTAAAGTATATAGGCTGGTTCAGTTCAGCAGTTTCCATAATCCAGTGTCTCTTAGCAGCTGCTGTTTTTGCTCATTAGTATTTAAAAAATTCAAAGTTAACAAAGCACTATATGGGGTCCAAATGCCCTGTGTTAGAATATTTCTCACCCTTACATGGCTTATTCTTTTTATATTACTTCACTCTTTCTTTAAAGACTTTATTATCTTTAAACTATTTTTTTCTATGACTGTCTATACCCAGTCTTTTTCTTTTCCTTTCTTTTCTTCCTTCAGCACCTAAGCACATTTTTGAAGCATACTGTAACTGTTCAGAGGTTTCCTTGGCCTAGACTTGGCCTCGTGTGTGTGTGTGTGTGTGTGTGTCTGTCTGTCTGTCTGCCTGTCTGTCTGCCTGTCTGCCTGTAGTTTCTCTGATCAAGTGAGCCAAACCTTAAACCGCTAGGCCACCTGCCACAGGGCTCCACGTAGCACTTGGCACTGGTACCTGGCTCTGCCCAGTTTGGGTAGAAGAGAGCCAAGCCTCGTGCCTGTGGGCCCCCCACACCTGGAGGTGCATCTATCAGCCCCAGCTGTGGTTAAGTTTCTGGGCCTGCACTGTGGTAGTTGTCTCCATCTAGACTCCCATTCTATCTAGTAGGGCACCATTCAAGTGCTCAGCTGTACAGCAGGGCCTCTTAAAGGAGCCACGCCTCTATATGCTGCAAGCACTGGGATTGCATGGGAGACTGCCGTTATTGGCACGCTGTGTCTGGCTGTGTTCAGATCCCTTTTTCAGCTTTCTCAGGCCCTCTGTAGATTTACGTGCCCTGCATTGGGCACCAAATGCAGTTGGTCTTTGTCGTCAGACCCTTTTTTTGGACCCCCAACCCACAAATAATAACACAGAGACTTATTATTAATTATGAAAGCTTGGCTTTTGGCTTAGGCATGTGGCCAGTTAGCTCATAAATAACTTAAATTAACCTGTTTCTATTTAATCTACATTCTGTCACGTTGGCTTTTTACCTCTCCTCCATTCTGTATCTCCCATTTCCTCCATGTCTGGCTGGCAAGCCTAGATTCATGCTAAGTTCCTCCCCCCCCCCCCCCCCCCCCAAATCCCACCTATGCTCTCCTGCCTAGCTCTTTATTAAACCAATGGGGGGCCTTAGGCAGGTAAGGCAAAACACAGACACATCTTCACACAGTTGGTAAACAACCCGCATACTTGCCCCGGATTGGACCTGATGGGAAATGTTGTGAATTATGGGTTTTCCTTCTCAAGCCCTTGCCATACTTGATTCTGGGCCATTTCCCAGGAACCTGGGTATGGACTTGGCCAGAGTACATCTACCTGGCCAGTATTAATTAAAGCTTGTTCAAATTTGGCTTTAAACTGTGCTATGGTCTTATTCTCAATTGGTGGGATTAACACATACCCTTCCCACTTCCTCATTGCAGACCAGGGGACCATAAAAGTGGCCTGCCACCATCCCAGTTTGGAGTGAGGCATGGGTCTGAAACCTGGTGATTCTCACCTCACCCCTCCTGTGTGTGTGTGTGTGTGTGTGTGTGTGTGTGTGTGTGTGTGTTAGGGTTCTTAGATGGCTCCAATTGACCAGAAGACACCTGATATGCAATCGCAGAAAGCAGGTTTATTCTCAAGAAAAGACCAGCATGCTGGGGCCTGCCCTAAATGGGCAAGGCAGCCCCTTTTAAGCCTGCTTAGGGGAATTCCCCTGTGGTTAAGTGTATTTTGAAGTGATTGGGTATAGACCCTTACTAGTACAGGAATCATTTTATGATTGGCGCATGACATCTGGTCAGCAACTGTGGTTGTGGTGTCAGGGGTCTGTCTGACTGAAAATAGCAAGGACAATTCCTGCTCGTGGCCGGGTAGGACCCTTGATTGGCTACCAGACTGGACATACTTCCCGAGGGTCTGTTGGAAGCCAGACATGATCAACTTGGATGGTGGTGTAATATGGGGCAGAGGTTTTAGCAAACTGGCCCCTGGGGAAAAAAAAAACAACTGGTCCTGATCCCTTTGTGTGGTGTGGTGTGTGTGTAAGTGTGTGTGTGTGGTGTGTGTGTTCATTGTCTCCAGTAGGCTGGCCTGGATCTTGCTAGTTCTAGTCTTCCTGCCTCCACCTCCCCGAGTGCTGAGATTAAAAGTGCATCCGGGTTACCCATCCCGCTTACATAGTGCAGGGTCTCTGCATTCCACGCTAACACCTCACTCCACAGCCGCCTGCCCAGCCTGTCTCAGGAAGGCGGAGTGAGAGACGGGACATATGAGGAAGTGTCCTCAAGAATTGGCAGGGGCTCCTAAGGCTTGGGATTGTGCGTGTGTACAGCGAGGGCGGCTGGCACCGCCATGCCTCTAATGATTAACTCAGCCTCTCTAAATAGTTCTCATCCTCCATCCTCGGAATGAGTCATTTCTGTTCTCCAGGGGAACTTTCCTCCTAGCTCTTTCAGTTTTTAAGTCTCCCCCCTCCCGCCCTCTGCCCCCCCTCCTGCCCTCCCTTCCGCCCCCCCCTCCTGCCCTTCCCCACCTCCTCCCCTCCCCCCTCCCCGCCGCCCCCTCGCCCGCCCTCCCCTCCTTCCGTCCTCCCCTCCACCCTCCCCTCCGCTTTCCCCGCCCTCCTGCCCTTCCCCACACCCTGCCCTCCACCACCCCCTCCCCCGCCCTCCCCTCCTCCCGTCCGCCCTCCCCTCCGCTTTCCCCGCCCTCCGCTCGCCCTCTCCCTCGTCCCCCCCCCCCGCGCCCCCCCGCCCCCCTCCGCCCCTCCGGCCCAGCCCAGCCCTTTCGCGCCCCCCCTGACGGCTGAGTCTGCCAGGCCCCTGATTGAGTCACCGGTGGTCAGGTTATAAAGCCCCGCTTCTTGGACTCGCTGGGAAACGGTAGCCCGGCCTCGTGGGAACAGGAAGTGCGAGTACTCCTGGGGACAGCCGAACCTCCGAAAGCTAGCGGCGGCCTGCTGCGGGCCTCGCAAACCTTCTTCCCGGAGCTGTGGCCCCTGATCCCCGGAGCTGTGACCCGCGATCCCCGGAGCTGTGGCCCGCGATCCCCGGAGCTGTGACCCGCGATCCCCGGAGCTGTGACCCGCGATCCCCGGAGCTGTGACCCGCGATCCCCGGAGCTGTGACCCGCGATCCCCGGAGCTGTGACCCGCCGATGCCCCCGGAGCTTGTGTCCCGCGATCGCCCGGAGCTGTGACCCCGCGTCCACCCAACAGAAGAGTGTATTTTAGATGATAGTTCCAGGAGGCAGATAGTAGTTGAGATAATAGCATAGCAGCAAGCTGGCACTGGGCAGGACCAGGAAGCTTAGAACTCACATCTCCCCTGCACACAGGAAACAGGAAGTGTGAACTGCAAGTGAGACAAGGCTGTAAACCCCCAAAGCTTGTCCTTACTGACCGACTTCCTGCAAGGCTCTACACTCTAAAAGTTCCTCACCCTCTCCAGACAAGGGACCAAGTGTACATAAGCCGGTGAAGGATACTTCTCATTCATACCACCAGAAGTCAATACCCACAATTCCGTCTGTTACAATGTGTTACATTAGATGCAAACTCATGTATCAGTGTGTGACTACTTACAAAGTTATTAAGTTTACCAGGGGAAAGGACAACAAGGCAGCATTCTAAGAGTACCTCAGTCTACTCCAAGAAAGGAACCACCCCAGAATGCCCCTGGGCTGGGCAAGGGGAGCGGAAATGGAGAACTCTGGAGGTGTGCTCACTTTCAGCCATCTTTTCTCACCTGCTGAAATAAGCTGTGAATACTTGATCCCCTTACCTGTGCCTCATGTCAAATTCTTTTCCTCTGGGATATAAGAACCAGGACTACTAACCTGGTTTAATAAGAAGGCAGAGTCACCCATCCATGACACTCTCATCTTGGTGGCTCCTGCTTCCTGACACCCGCGGCATGTGTTTACTTTGTCTGTGGATAGGATCTCACTGCTTCCCACACTGACCACCCCTCCCACCTGCTCATGTACTCATGTATGCATCTAGAAGCTCTCCATGGCTTCACTGCTCGGATGACGGATGACGGTTCTGCCATGAGGCCTGGCCCTCCAGGCTATATTCTAGTCCTGCCCTGTCTCAAGAGAACAGGCCATGTGTGTTGGTTTTGTTTCTTGGTGCTGTGACCAAAGCGATATCTAAAGAAAGGAGTGTTTATTTTGGCTTATAATTCAATCAGTCATGATGTAGCCATGGCGACAGGAGCCGGGGGTTGGGGGGGGATGGGGGGGTGGGGGGGGGGGGGGGGGGGGGGGGGGGGGTAGCAGGCTGGTCATGTTGTATCTGCAGACGAAAAGCTGGTGAACATCTCATTTTCCTCTCCACGCTGTCTGGGACTATGCCCCCCCTAGGGGTGCCAGGCTTGTCCAACTTCAGGGAGTCCAATCTCAAACCCCCTTACAGACCTGCCCAGACACCCGTCTTCTCAGTCATTCGGATCCCTTGGGCATTGTGAGACTCAACTTCTCCCCACCATACGGAGAGTGGGCAACTGAGCTCTGGAAAAAGCTCCTCGCCCCGTTACAAGGTCATGCTTCTGTGACAAGGTTTTAAAATAGAACACTTTGTCCCTTTCCCCTCTTCAAGGTTCTTTCTGCTCAGTGGTCCTTGAAGTGAGTTTTAGTTCTTCTCTCTCTCTTACTTAACTTACCTTTTTTTTTTTTTTAAAGATTTTTGTGCCAGGCGGTGGTGGCACGCGCCTGTAATCCCAGCACTCGGGAGGCAGAGGCAGGCACATCTCTGTGAGTTCGAGGCCAGCCTGGGCTACCAAGTGAGTTCCAGGAAAGGCGCAAAGCTACACAGAGAAACCCTGTCTCGAAAAATGAAAGAAAGAAAAAAAAAAAGATTTTTGTATCATGTATACAGTGTTTTGCCTGGCAGGCCAGAAGAGGGCGCCAGATCTCACTAAAGACCATTGTGAGCCACCATGTGGTTGCTGGGAATTGAACTCAGGACCTCTGGAAGGGCAGCCAGTGCTTTTAACCTCTGAGCCGTCTCTCCAGCCCCATAACATTTTTATTTGAGCCTTGCAGTGGCCTTCCTCGTCATCTCCTGGTTTGTAGTAACCTTGGCATGGGAAAGCCTCACAGGCAGCGCTGGCAGCCATGCTTTCCTTGTTATATGGCTTTCCTACTTCAGGCTTGACTGTTCCAATGTTGACACTCACTGGGTGTATTATTTTCCTAGGGTCGTCGTCGTAATAAAGTACCACAAACTGAGTGTTTAAAACATTAGCTTAGCCCCATGTGGTGGCATACACCTTTAATCCCAGTACTTGGGAAACAGAGGTCGTCAGATGGATCTCTGAATTTGAGGCCAGCCTGGTCTACAGAGTGAGTTCTAGGACAGCCAGGGCTGCACAGAGAAACTCTGTCTTGAAGAAAAAAAAAAATCAGAAATCCGGGTGCTAACAGGATTGGCTCGTCTTTGGAGATCTGAGGAACAGTGGCCTTCTGGCCTCCAGTTCCTGTTTTACAGATGTTCTCTCTAAGCTGCTGGTCTCAACGTTTCCTTTTTCTTATTAGGATACCAGATGTTGGGTTGGGCCCCACCTTCATCTATTATGATATTAATTAGGCCACTTCCTCACAGTCTAGGTATACAGTGGCTTTTGAGGGGACTAATGGATATGAGTCAACCAGGAATGCTGTATTGTTCGTGCTTACTAGAATTGTGAATTTTATAAGAAGTTTATTTATTAAGGCACCTATTCATCATAAGAAACGATGGCCCCAGAACTAGGAAAGTCAGGTGTGTGTGTGTGTGTGTGTGTGTGTGTGTGTGTGTGTGTCTCCCCTCAACTTCTGCCATGTTCTTGGGCTCTTAAAAGGTCCTGTCCTGTGAACTAGGCTGAGGCCACAATGCCAGACAGTATCTTAAGTCCCCTGACCAGGACAGGGACTGTCAAAGACCTAACTAACCTCTGATCGCACACAGAAGGGTCAGCAAAGGGTCACCGCTGAATGCTTGTTCACAGTTGTCTCATAGGAGCCAGGAGAATAAAAAAATACACTTGTGAGGTGACTTGCCACCATAAGGATACTCTAGGTGTTTTGTTTGGAAAGTTGTAACTTCTGCCTCTACAGTGTCTGAGAAACTATTCCAATTTGTTACTAATAATGTTAATGAAGCCTGTGGGTCTCCATGAGGAAGATAAAGGGACCGTTGTTGTGTGACAATCCACCATTGCCCAAACGGGATTTTCTTGGGGAGACATGACACACACGTCTGCTCACCCTAGACAGGGAACAGACCAAAATACAGATACTACCAAAGTCCAACTTGGTGAACTAATAGTATCATTGGGGTTACTTACAGGAACATGGGTGGGGGTGACTTACAGGAACATGGGTGGGGGGTGACTTACAGGAATGTGGGTGAGGGTTTACTTACAGGAACAGAAATGATTCAAAGACAGCTGCATCACCAAAGCTCACCCCAGCATGGGTGACAGCTCACAAAGCTGAGAACCTGGAGCTCACTACACAGCCTGCAGGCCGCTCAGGTTGGAGAATGTCCTTTCCAGGTGCTTCAGTTGGTCAAAACCTTCCAGGCAGCCCAGCTGGTTTCTGCTTCTCCCAGGCGGCTGGTCTATTCTCGGAGTCTTTGCAGCTAAGCTTTCTTCAGTTTGAGAGGGATGTTCAGCTTTTATTGCTTACTCTGGCATGGAGGGGCTAAGTGAATCTCGTCAGTTTCAGGGACTTCCTGAAGCTATTTTGAGTTGTTTACTTCCCTGTAGGGTAGAATGTTTCGATCTTGAGGAAACTGTTACACAACTGGGGCAGGTGCTTTGTACTAAGGTTAAAAGGGCCACAGGAGCTTTGGGCTGGACCAATCTTGGCCAAACTGAGAATGTTTAGGGAAGTAGTTCTGGGATAAAGAGAGATGTCTTGAGATGATGGTAGTGCGAGGTATCTTCTGTTTCTATACTATTTCTTTTTCCAGAATTTTATTTCCCAACTTGACTTGGAAACCAGCATTTTTGCCTATTAAAGTTATTTTCCTTTACACAATACTGTTGAAACTTTTTCTGACTTATATTTTGCAAAAGTTTAAAGACTTACTTATTTTTATTTTTAATTACTTGTCTGTGTTTGGGTATGTGTATGTGAGTACAGGTGCCCTCAGAGGCTGGAAACCTTGCCTCTCCTGCAACTGGAGTTACAGCTGGTTGTGAGCTGCCTGATTTGGATAACCAGAATTGAACTCTGGTCCTCTGCAAGAGTATCATGTGCTCTCAACAGCTGAGCTATGTCATAATCCCAAGTTTTGCTGACTTCTAAACCATTCTTTTGTTTATTCATTTGGCAAGCATTTTCTAAAGTCTTAAATGTGCCCAGAAATAATAATGCTTCTGTGGTGGTTTGAGAGAAAATGGCCACCAATGGGAGATGTGGCTTTGTTGGAATAGGTGTGGCTCTGTTGGAGGAAGTGTGTCACTATGGGGGTGGGCTTTGAGGTATGCTATGCTTCAGCTACACCCAGTGACACAGTTCACTTCCTGTTACCTGTGGCTCAAGATGTAGAACTAACTCTCAGCTCCTTCTCCAGCACCATGTCTGCCTGCGTGCTGCTATGTCCCACTATGATAGTAATGAACTAAATCTTTGAAACTGTAAGCCATCCCAATGAAATGTTTTCCTTTATAAGAGTTGCTGTGGTCATGGTCTCTCTTCACAGCAATGGAAACCCCAACTAAGACAGCTTCTGCCACTGACTGAACTCTTAGTGTGCTTTCATGTGCTGCCTAACCGTTTGGGCAATGATGGATTGTGTATGTGATGTTGGTCCTGGGAGGTTCTGTTACCTCACTAGTGATGTCATAGTACTCTTAGTTTAAGAATACATTGTGATGTTCACAAAGTGAAGAAATCACTTGATGAGGATTTCAGAATATGCACTATGTAGCCAAGGATGACAAACTTCTGATCTTCTTCCTGTGACTGTAGTCCATGGAAACTTATGTAATTCACACCTGTCTGTGATGTAGCATACATTATCCTCTATCCTACAGATGAGCAAAAAAAAAAATGTGTAACATGCCTAAAATTACAGAGTTCAAAGATGGTGGGACCCAGAGTTATAGCAAGGGTAGTCGGGAGTCCTCTGTCCTCAAACACTGCACCTCACGAATCTCATGTTAATAGAAATGAAAAGGGCATGGTCCAGGCTGTCAGAGGACTCGGGTGGTTTATGAACAGCCCATTGTAATATGTGAGTTATCTTTCTTGTGGGAAACGAATGAAGGTTCGGTGAGAGAGAAGAGCCCTGAGGATGCTTGGGCACCATGTGATTGCAGGGGCAGTGTACGTGTGGACATGTGCAGCCCGACAAGGGAATCTGGAGTGGGGAGAACACAGGGCAGCTGGTTGTGTTGAGAACTTCAGGACCTTGGTATTGGTGAGAGTGGAGGTGTGTTTGTGTGTGTGTGTGTGTGTGTGTGTGTGTGTGTGTGTTCAGAGTCCCTTGTATTCTAGAAACCAATGTTCAGCCTTCTTCCTGAAGAAAATGGCTGGGACATTGATCAGGTCTTAGAAGGGAATCAGCTCTGATATGCATTGTGGAGAATATAATTCCCCCAAATCATCCCACCTGGATCTTGATTTTTATAATGACACAGGAGCAATGTGATTCTTTTAGCTGAAGTTATTTGGAATGCAGAGGTGGTGGTACTTGGCTCAGGGCAGGCTGGTTGGCTTGACTTGGTAGACATCCATCACTATCCAGCCTTCTGCTGAGGCTCACCAGTCAGAAATGGTTGTTTTAAGGAGGCCCTGGGAGTGAGGCCTGCTGTAACTCCGTGTAGTAACGGGAAATGTTCTAGACTGTGTTTCTAAAGTGTCTCCATTCCCCACCACAGGGTCATGCTCTTAAAGCTCTCAGAAGATGTAGTTACATCAGAGTTGAAAGAGTTTGAGTTTTTTTTGAAAGAAAAGATCCCCAAATACAAGCTGCATAATAACACGGTAAGACCTGGTATGGCCTCAAGTTGGGTCATTAGTGGGGGTCCTGAGGCCAGAGAGGCCTGTTCTGCCAACTGTTGTATTCAAGGTTGTGTTTGTTTGTTTGTTTGTTTGAGACATGGTATCATGGAGCCCAGGGTGAACCCAAACTTGCTATGTAGCCAAGGACGACAAACTTCTGATCTTCCTGCCTCCCCCTCCTGGGTGCTGGGATTTCTGGCATGCGCCACCACTCCCCGTTTTTGTGGTTCCAGGATAGAATTCAGCACTTTTTGCGTGATAAGCAAGCACTGTTCCAACTGAGCTATACCCTGTGTTCTCACTTCTTACCCAGAGAAAATAAAGTAGTTAGGCAGGGGTAGTGGTTACAGCTTCGATGCCTCTACACTGTAAAGTGCTACTGCTTAGCCTTGGGGCAGAGCCAGGAGCCAGAGAAGGCAAGTTTGTGCAGTGCCACCACACATGGGGCCTGGCAGTGTTGCACGAATCCTAATTGGCTTTAATAAAAATCCGGAGCCTGGTATCAGGGTGAAAGCTGAAAGATCATGAAAGATCATTTTGCACCCCAATAAGCCCCTCCGCTGATGCAGCAATCCAAATCAGACTGAATTAGAAAAAGCCCCGTTTGCTGGGCAGCAGTGGCACGTGTCTTTAATCCCAGCACTCGGGAGGCAAAGCCAGGTGGATCTCTGAGTCCAAGTCCAGCCTGGGCTACAGAGCGAGCGAAATCCAGGACAGGCACCAAAACTACACAAAGAAACCTTGTCTCGAAAAACCAAAAAAAGAAGAAAAGAAAAAGAAAAGTAAAGCCCCAGGTTAATGGGTAAAGCATTGCTGGGTGATTCTCCAGCCCAGAGAGGAGACAGGAACAGGGATGTGAGACCAAAAAACCACGTGTCTGTTTTCTGGGGTGTAGTTTAAATGCCTTCTGGGGGAGGACTCATGTTTGGAGGGACTTTCTGAGGGTCAGGGTCTAGGCAGAGAGGTGGGGCTTCCACCAGAACAGATCAGAGAGGCAGAGCAAGCCACAGACACCACCTCTTACCTCACCAACGCCTCAGCCTGAGAGAGAGCTGAGTTCTTGTCTCCTCTCGCCTTATATTCCTTTCTCTGTCCAGACATATCGCCTCCTGTCTCAACCTTCCTAGTGCTGGGATTAAACGTGTGTGCCACCACTGCCTGGCTCAGTTTCTCTTTTAGACCGGGTTAATCTCCTGTAGCCCAGAGTGGCCTTGAACTCACAGAGATCCAGACGGATCTCTGCCTCTGCCTCCCAAGTGCTAGGATTAAAGGTGTGAGCCACCACGGCCTGACCTCTGTGGCTAGCTCTGTCCTCTGATCTTCAGGCAAGCTTTATTTCCTAAATGACAAACAATAGCAGGGCCAGGGAGGAAAGGTAGCCTGGGGTCACACCGTCCTCACCTCTGCTACCCTTGAAACATCACCTTTGCTTATTTGTCCCCACCCCCACCCCTCAGTGTGTGATGTGTGTCTTTATGAGTAGGTTGTGTGATGTATGTGTCTGTGTCTACATGCTGGGTACATTGTGTACATGTTTCTTATGTATATGTGTGGCCTATGTACCTGTGTGTGTGGTATGTACCTCTGTGATTTCTCTTTTTGTCTGAGTTTATATATATGTAGTACTTATGTGTGTGGGTTTCTCTCTCTCTCTCTCTCTCTCTCTCTCTCTCTCTCTGTGTATGTGTGTGTGTGTGTGTGTGTGTGAGATCTCTGTGTGTTTGGTGCACATGTCTCTGTATATTGAGATTAATTGAGGTTTAGAGGTGGATAAGGTACCAGGGGCAATGCCAGATGTAACGCAGTCTCTCCAGGGCTATCCCTTCCCTACTTCTCAGGCTGGGCCATTGATGAAGGCATCCACATCCAGTTTGAGAACAAGGCCTGGGGCCTGGTGACCTCTGACATGGCTTCTCTGTCTTTCCATTTTTTTATCCCTTTTAGTCTAGAAAACACAGAATGGCCTCCCTGCTTACTGTCAATTCGGAGAGATCAGCAATTGCTCAGAGGTTGGGGGTGGTGGTGGTCTACTTGGGAAACCAGGCTGGACCCTTGCTTTGGGAGGAGTGGAATTGAGGAAACAAAGCTCTAACCCTCAGTCAGGCCTGTGCACTGTCTGTCCCCTTGCTTTCTCCTCCCCAGAGCTTGCTTGACATTTTCGTAGAAATGGAGAAGAGGCTCATCCTGTCGGAAGACAACTTGGACGCCCTGAAATCCATCTGTTTCCGGGTCAAAAAGAGCCTGCTGGGGAGGATCGAGGACTATGAACTATCTAGCAGAGGTAGCTAGCTGATGGCTGCGAGTTGGCAAAGCCCTCAGAGTGGCGGCTGTTTCTGACCAAGTTCTTCTTTTTTAATTCAGGGAGAAGCATGAGCCTTGAGGGAGCGGCCGAGCTGCCAGTCTCCTTTTCGGATGGTAAGGCTTCCGGATACATTTCTTAGATGCCGAGCTGCTGGGTTTCCTCATGCCCTCTTCCCCGCCTTCTGCCTCGTCCTAATGTCAGGATGAAAGTTCAGGGGCCACTTGTCACCTCAGCGGCTCTCTGAAAGATGAGAAAAATTTACCAAAGCCCCGTGGGAATATTTGAAATGAGCACGAAGGCCGGGCGGTGGCGGCGCACACCTTTAATCCCAGCACTCAGGAGGCAGAGGCAGGCGGATCTCTGTGAGTTTCAGGCCAGCCTGGGCTACAGAGTGAGTTCCAGGACAGGCCCAAAGCTACACAGAGAAACCCTGTTTCAACAAACAAACAAACAAACAAACAAACAAAAAAAGAAAATGAGCACAATGTTATTCTGTTGGAGGGTCTTAACTCTGTTCTGGCTGTATCTGCTTTTGTTTAGAGATGTGTGTAGCTAGATTCGAAGGATTTCCCAGAACATTCTTTTGTTTTGTTTTGTTTGAGACAGCGTCTTTCTACATAGCCTTGGCTGTCTTAGAACTCTCTATGTAGACCAGGCTGATCTTTAAATCACAGAAATCAGTCTGCTTCTGCCTCAAGTGCTAGGGTCAAAGGCATGTGCTATATCATGCCTGATTTTTTTTTTTTCCCCAGAACTTTCTTGATCAAGGTTCTCTGCTATGTGAGAGGCTTCTTGGCCAAGTGTTCAGAGTCCTTCTCTATCGCTGGTTAAGTCCAGGCTCCCACTGCATCTGAATTCCTCCACTGTGTGCCTGCCTCAGCCTGGGATGCTCCAGCCATGTTCCCTGTCTTACCCGGGAAGGGAGCTCATCCAGACCTCTGTTTTTTTAACCTAGGAAAGCTAGATGGGACCAGCAGAAGGTTTCCTTCAGTTTCTTGTTTATTTGAGACAAGGCCGCCCTATGTAGCTCTGGCTAGCCTGGAACTTGCTCTGTAGACCAGGCTGGCCTCCAAATCAGAGACTCACCTGCCTCTGCCTTCCAAGTGCTGGGATTAAAGGCATGTACCACCATGCCTGGCTCCTTCAAATTTTTTGTTTATTTTGAAATTTCATTTATTTTCAACTATGTGTGTATGCATGTCGTTGCCCATGAAAGCTAGAAGTGGCATCAGATTCCCTGAAACTGGAGTTACACATGACTGTGAGCACTATGTGGGTGCTGGGAACCAAATTTCCTTCCTCTGCAAGAGTAGCAAATACTCTTAACTACTGAGCCGGCTCTCCAGACCCCTCCAAATTTTTTATCAATCAAATATTCTGATTATAAAAATTATATGTGCTCCTTTGGGGGCAATTTTTGGTTGTGAGCCCATTAAAGGCTGGTCTATCCCTCCAGCCCTTGGGGGCAATTTTTAAATTCAGAGAAACTTAAAATAGTACCACCACCCCTCTGAAAACATTGACACTGGTAACATCTTTTTCTTTTTTTAGTATTTTTATTTTATAATTGACTTCACATATCAGCCACTGGTAACATCTTTCTTATGTGATCACTGTTGTTACACTTGCTGTGTAATAATACACTCTCTTTATTCACTTTAAATTTATGTGTAAGAGTGAGTGGCTGAGTGAGTTTATGCACAGCATATTTGTGCAGGAGCCTGAAGATGTCAGAAGAGGGCATCAGATCCCCTGGAACTGGAGTTACAGATGGTTGTGAGTCACCATGTGGGTGCCGGGAACCTGTGGTCTTTTGCAGTGAGTGAGCTCTCAACAGCTGAGCCATCTCTCCCACCCCGAGCAAGATCAGCCTCCTTTAGAGAGGAGTCCAAGTTCATGCCTGTCCAAGCCCAGCTCTTCAGTGTGTTTGAATCAGAGAACTCATCCTGACCTCCTGCCGTGATCAATGACCACAAATCAATGACCAAAAATGAGGCAGTTTGGACTTGGTCTCCAGAAGCCCTTCCTATAAGATCTACATGTCTAAAATATGCTCAAGGTGGTTTCAGTGTTTATTTTTAAAAAGACCGACCTTAAAGGGCCAGTGAAATACTGTAGTAGGCAAAGTGTTTTCCATTCAGGCCAGGTTATGTGAGTTGGATCTCTGGAACCCATGTAAAGGGAAGAAAAGAACCAACTCCTCAAAGTCCTCTTTGATCTACACACACACACACACACACACACACACACACACACACACACACCCTTTGCCACCAAGCCTCTCATTCTGGGAATTTTTCTTGGTTGCCTGCAGGGGAGGACTGCTTCAGAATGTCGGCGGAAATGATCGACTCCCTAGGAGAACAAGACAGCCAGCCGCAGGTACACCTCCCCTCTCCCGCTTGGCATTGAAGTTTCTGTTACTTGTGTTTGTTGGCTCCTTTAAAGATGCCAGATAAGCCAATAAGGGGTGGAGCCTTCTGGAAATCTCGAGAACTCTGGGGAAGAAAAATCTATAAAAGAACCAGTTAAAGATGGAGCCTGTCCAGTTTTCTTTGTGTTGAATCATTCGTCACTGTTATTGCTGTTCAGTTTGTTTGTCTGATTCTGAGACAGGGTCTCCTATAGCTCAGATTGGCCTTGAACTCATTATATAGCTGATGATGACCTTGAACTCCTGACTCCCCTGGCTTTATTTCCCAAATGCTGGGATTATAGGCATGGGCCGCCACACCAGGCTCTAATTTTATTATAAGGCCAAAGGCAAAGGTACAGGAATTGTTGGAAGGTAGAGGGTGCGTGAGACCGCTCTCTTCTAGCAGCTGGGTCAGCTAATATGGGTGCACGTGGGGGAGGGGGTGGGGCTTCAGGAAGAGCCGCTCTAGCAGGCCTGTCCTTTTAGGCTGCCATTGCAGAGGGGTCCCTCCTTTGTGTTGGGCGACAAACAGGATCTGATGGGTTTTCGTCTCAGCGAAGCTTGTAGAAAGATCTCCTTCCTAGACAGAGCTTCTGTTTACAGTCTTCAAGAATTCACTGAATACAGTTCAGCCCATTAGCCTCCCTGTGGCAGGGAGCAGGGGAGACCCCGGACACTCCAAGAAAGAATATGCACTAGGCTGGTCTACTGAGAAGATTCTCAGATCAGGAAATCAAGGACTAGTCAACATTGTGCTACATCATTGTCCTCATCAAACAAAGATATTATGTTAATATCTTAGTAATTGCTTGTATTACAATATCTGAATAAATCTACTTAATATAAGTAGGAAATACTTATGATAATAACAGATACTGAGTATACTTTGTGCCTAATACTTTATGTCATAGAAAACATTAAAAGGTGAAGGATTTGTACAATAGGAAGAGGAACTCAAACAGCCAGGCGGTGGTGGCGCAAGCCTTTAATCCCAGCACTCGGGAGGCAGAGGCAGGTGGATCTCTGTGAGTTCGAGGCCAGCCTGGTCTACAGAGCGAGATCCAGGAAAGGCGCAAAGCTACACAGAGAAACCCTGTCTCAAAACACTCCCCCCCCCAAAAAAAAAATAAACAAAAACAAAATGTTAACTACTAGGTAAGTTGGCCAGAGTCCTAAGGTTTTACACCATGGATGCTGGCCTTTGTCTCCCTAGCCTAGGGTCCTTTTTTGAACTTTAGGAGACAGTGTGGGTTTCCAACAAAATACTCAGATCTCAGCCCGAAACAGCCCTAAGAGAATAAGAAGAATGCAGGGCCCCTCTGATTTTTTTCCTGTCGGGATTCCATAAGCACAACGTGACCAGCTCCCTGCTCTCCATCAACTGGGCCATCATCCTTGGCTTAAGGCATGAGCTTTAACCACTGAGAGACTGTCTTGTGTGAAGGGCGAGGCCCTCAGCTGTTAGCCAAGGAAGGCAGATGAACTGCATAGAACACAGAAAGATTCCCAAGGTCATGGAGGGACATCCCAAGAGATCACCTTTGAGTCACAAAACTCTAGTCCCAGGTGGCCCGATGTTTTCCGGCTGGAAGCTCTTTTGGATGCCGAGGGAAGCCGACACACGCACTATTGTAATAAGCTATGATGGCAGAGGTGATGTATACGCCACCACCGTGCAGGGTGCTTAGCAGGCCCAGGCCCCCTTACTGGCAGCTCAGGAGAAGCTGTGCCAGCGGAGGGACGTAAAGCAGCCTTTCCGGGAAACGGCCCCAGATTTGGCTGGAGCAGAGGAAGGAAGTGGGGCTTCCCAGTGGAGTTAGGCGGCGGTCCAGCCTCTTCCCGGGCAGTTGCCGCTTGCTGGTGTCGTCCGAGCATTTGTTGACCAGTTTTTGTTTCCCAGGTATCAGACAGAATTTACCAGATGAAGAGCAAACCTCGGGGCTACTGTCTGATCTTCAACAATAATGATTTCAGCAAGGCGCGGGAGGACGTGCCCAAACTCCACATGATAAAGGATAGGAAAGGAACAGAACATGATGAAGGTACAGTCGGATCCAAGGGAGGGCACAAGTACTGTTTATTCCTGTGGGGCTTCTTTAGTAAACAAGGAGAGAGAATGGTTATACCCAAATGGCCCCATGATTTGAGAAAATGGAGTCATAGTTTAAGAAAATGTATCAAGCATTTTTTTTTTGTTTGTTTGTTTTGGGTTTTTTGTTTTTGTTTTTTTGAGACAGGGTTTCTCTGTATAGCTTTGTGCCTTTCCTGGATCTCGCTCGGTAGACCAGGCTGGCCTCGAACTCACAGAGATCCGCCTGCCTCTGCCTCCTAAATGCTGGGATTAAAGGAGTGCGCCACCACCGCCCTGCTGTAACAAGCATTTTTAAATTCATTTTATTACTATTTCCTTGTGGAGATAAAGAACATTCTTGCATATCTGTTAGTTCTGCTTTTTTTAAAAAATTAGGTTTTAAAATCAAAGTAGTATATGCATCATGATAAAATGACAGCTTTTACTAAAAGGTTTATAATGAAGCATCAGTGAACTTAAACATTTTTAAGTTTTATTTCATTTTTTATTTATGTGTATGTGTCTCTATGTGGTATGCCCATGTGTGTGTGAATGCCCCTGGAGTCCAGGAAAGGACATCAGATCCCCTGGAGCAGGAGCTGGGAACCGAACTCCCGTCCTCTGCTAGCTAGAGCAGCAAGCATTCTCTCGGCCCTTGGGCCTTCTCCCCAGCCCTGAGCTTTGCTTCTAACCCAGCTAAATGATAAGTGTTTTTGTAGAATGAATTAGTCCAAAAAAACTTGGCTGTGGTATCAGAATCACTGCTGGGACTTTGCTGATAAAAGCTAGTCTGTTGCAGAGTTGTGAGTGCCCAACAAAAGGCTGAACTAGCCAGAAATGCTTTGGAGCCTGTTTATGTTAATAGTGAGAACTTACAAATTAAATGAAAAAATAATTCATAATATAAGAATATAGAAAATGGGGGGCTGGAGAGATGATTCAGCGGTTAAGAGAACTGGCTGCTCTTCCAGAGGACTCGGGTTCAATTCCCAGCACCCACATGGCAGCTCAGGATTGTCTGTAACTCCAGCTCCAGGTGATCCATACAGACATACATGCAGCAAAACACCAATGCATATAAAATTAAAATGCAATAAAATATAAAAAGATTTATTTTTAAAAATATTATAAAAATGACCATAACTAAAAATATTAACAGAAGTTATGCAAACCAGCCATTTGAACTTATGAGCCATGATGTCAGTTAATGACTTATTTCTTAAACTGAATAAAATTTGGAGAGTTAATGTAGACTGACCATACACATCAGGATATGTAATAGTCCCTGCTTCCATGTGATTTGCTTATCTAGGCAAACTTGTTCTAAGATATTTAAAAGCTTCTAAATTTAAGGCCAAAGGTCAACATACACTGGGTATTGAAAATAAGTTTCAACACTTTCACAAGACCATATTTGAAAGTAAACACGATAGCATTCCAGCTGGGAAGTTAAAGCTACAGTGCCTTGGGAACTACTTTGTAACCTTTTTTTTCTTATCCACCTCCCACATTCTAAAGGAATCCCAAACTTTCCACAGAACCAAAGCTCTCATAATCTTGGCACAGTTCTTCAGATCCATAACAATCATTGCGCTTTGGTTTTACTCTCTCTTCCTGATGTTAGAGCATCTCCTGACAGCTGATGCATATTTAGCTTTGATGGAGAGAAACCCAGAAAAGCTCCTCCAGGGCTGGGAGGATAGGAATGGATACAACAGCTGATAAAAGGTCTGAAGACACTGTTGGGCATGAACGAGGAGATAGTGTCTGAAACAGCAGAGGGAGGTATGGTCTAAGTGATCATAGGGGACAGCACAGTGAAAGCAAACGTGTTCATGCCATAGAGTCCTGGAAGAATTCAGGAACGGGAAGTGCAGGGTCTAGGCGAGGCACAAGTGGAGGATACATTGAACACTTACGGAGGACACAGTGCCCCCTGCATCTGCCACCTAGAGACCTTCGACTCCACCCGCACACAGAGCAGAGAGGGCACACTCAGAAGATTAGCCAGAGAGGATTGGGGTATCAAGCCCAGCAAAAAGGAAAAAAGAGAAAGTTAAAAAAAGGAGAGAGAGAGAAAGTAAAAAGAAAAAAAAAGTTGAAAAGAGAGAGTAAAGAACATTTAATGTCCCCGATGCAGGAAGTCAGATTTCTAACCCAAGTTGTCCCCAGAACACTGTAGACCTGGGTTGTCATCTACAGATCATGAGATCTGGTGATTGCCCAGTAAAACAGGCAGTCCCCCATCCAAGCAGCTGGCTGCAAAGTCCCTCCGTGAACAACCACACTCCTAGATGAAAAGCTTTCTGTCAGCTTTTTAGCTGACCAGTTAGTATCTATCACAGGAAGGAAAGGCAAACAAACAAACAAACTAAACAATGTAAATGAAACTACCACATAGTAGAGAAAAACCTTTAAAAAGCCGCATGTAAGCCGGGCGGTGGTGGCACCTGGCTTTTAGTCTCCAGACTGGAAGAGCTCACGGCATCTTGGGGGGGAGAGGAAGCAATATGTAAAGTATCCAGGGATCACAGTGTCACTGAATTTCGTCACAGCCAATCTGGACGCTGAGAGACAATGCAGAGGCAAAGGGCCTTTTGGAAAGAGCGCTCTCTCTTTCTCTGTAGCCAAACTATCAAAAAGAACGACAATAGAACTGAATCCTCGTGATGCGAGAGCCCAGCAAACTTGCTTCTGTGCACAGTGTCTTCAGCAATTGGCGTCACACGCCAACAGGGTCCAGTTAGTGGGACTGAGGGCCTGGGCCAGGTTCTGATCCCTGCCTGCTAGAGTTTTCTCCGTCTTGGGCTGTGTGCTGGGAACGGCTGTCATACATGGTCTGCCCTTCTCCCTTTCAGAGGCTTTGACTAAGACCTTCAAGGAGCTTCATTTTGAGACCGTGTCTTACAAAGACTCCACAGCAAGTAAAATCCGTGAGGTCCTAGGGTCCTATCAAAGCAAGGACCACAAGAACAGAGACTGCTTCATCTGCTGCATCCTCTCCCATGGAGACAAAGGCATCATCTATGGCACGGATGGGAAGGAAGCATCCATCTATGAACTGACCTCTTACTTCACTGGTTCAAAGTGCCCTTCCCTGGCTGGAAAACCCAAAATCTTTTTTATTCAGGCTTGCCAAGGGGACAGCTACCAGAAAGCTGTGCCTGTTGAGAATGACTCAGAGGAGAAGGACAGTGATTTAGACGTAGACTCACTATCTCAGAGGAGCTATATTCCAGATGAGGCCGACTTTCTGCTGGGGATGGCTACTGTGAAAAACTGTGTTTCCTACCGAGATCCCACGCGTGGAACCTGGTACATCCAGTCACTTTGCCAGAGCCTGAGACAAAGATGTCCCCGGTGAGTCTTGCCTACTAGGTCCTTCTTGGTGCTCTGTGACCTTACTCACTGCCATCATCAGAGCCCATTAGGAAGTGTTTATGGTTGAGATACTATGTACCAAGTAGAGAAGTACCCATGGGGAGCGTTTCATCTCTGAATGTAACTCACAGAGCTGTGTTTTCCAGGCCTGTTGCAAAGTGGGAGAGATGGCACATATTACTCTCTTTAGTTCATAGAAGGGAAAAACTAATATATTGACTGAGGAGTTTCCTTTATTCAGCAACCAGGGCACCACAGAGCTGCAGAGGACTCCACTTAGTCCAGCTCTCTGTCTTTGGGCAGCATCATGACATCCCAACTCCTTTAGGGAGTCTTCCAAGATGGAAATAATCTGCTTTAACAGATTTCAACTTTGTCAAGAGTCCTATTCTAGGCCTGCTAAGATGGCGTAGTGGATGAAAGCACTTGCTGCCGAGTCTTATGATTTGAGTTTGATCCCCAGGGCCTACTTGGTGGATGAACTAACTTCTTCAAGTTGTCCTATAACCGCCACATCATGCCCCCCCCCCCCTCTCTCTCACACACACACACACACACACACACACACACACACACACGTAAATATAACTTGTAGCAGGAATGTTAACAGGTCTTATTAATAAAAACAAACCTGAGGCCAGTTATGGGGTGGATGCTGGAAGATCAGAGAAGCAGAACAAGCCACAGCCACCTCACCTCACCAGTTCCTCAGCTAGTCTTGTTTCCTCACACTAGAAGCTTCTGTGGCCTCATCCCAATGGCTCTCAGCTAAACTGCTGCTCGAAATCCTGAATGCTTAACCAGCCAAATGCTTAACTAGCCCTGGTGCCTGGTTTTCACGCCTTATATATCTTTCTGTTTTATGCCAACACTCCCTGGGATTAAAGGCTTTCTTTCTGGGATTAAAGGTGTGAGTCACCATGCCTGGCTGTTTTTAATGTGGCCTTGAACTCAACAGAGATCCTCCCAGCTCTGCCTCCCGAGTGCTGGGATTAAAGTCCTGTTCTACCACTGCCTAGCCTCATGTTTAATATTGTGTTCTGTCTCTGACCCCAGATAAGTTTATTGGGGTGCACAATATTTCAGGGAACACAATACCACCACAATAATTTTTAAAAGAAATCCCATAATAGCTATCCAACCTTCACTCCTCTTTTTTTTTTTTTGAGCTGATGATCGAACCCAGGGCCTTGCACTTGCTAGGCAAGCGCTCTACCACTGAGCTAACTCCCCAATCCACCTTCACTCTTCTTAATAAACTGTGGGAAGCAGTGAAGAGTAAGGGACCCTATGTTTCCACTAATTTGATCCGCTTTTAAGCCACAAATGTGGGACAGTATCGCTATGTCATCAGTCCATCTTCAGTTAAATTAGGGCTCCATATTTCAGGTTCCCCACATGCACCCCCAGCTGACAGCTGACCAGTGCGGAACCCTCCTATGGGATTCTTTCAGATGTGTGTCTTATTGCAGTGTATAAAGAGTGAGAACTCCCCCATGGTATGTGGCCAGTGGACCATAACGTCAGTGTCGTGGTTTCATTTGTAACACAGACCATGAATCCTGCAGGATCTGCCAGCCACACAGAGGAATAAAGAGGTCACCCGACAGGTTTGCTCAGAGAGTTGGTGATGGAGGGGTGGAGATGGCGGCAGGGAGCATTTGACTTTCACTTGCCCACATGTTGGTAGAAACCTGTGGATGATTCTGTAGGTGCCGTGCTGATCTAGGCAGAGATCACTGGGAGATGTTTTGGCATTTGTGGGGCCCGAATGACGGTCCGTGGGACACAGTGGGGAACACACCCCTTCACAGGGAAGGAGGTGGGTTCTGCTAGGAATGCGCGATTCCCTGTAATCAGCAGAGATCCCAAGTAAAAGGCGATTCAGTGTGCTCTGAGGAAAGGGAGTGGCCAGGACAGCTGTGGTAGGTCTTGACTCCGTGAGTTATGACTTGAGACGCCTGACGCTCTGAGAGGCAGAGACCACGGGTGCTGTGTTCCCCTCATCCACCGACACCTTGTGTTTTTCAGAGGCGACGACATTCTCAGCATCCTGACTGGGGTGAACTATGATGTGAGCACTAAAGACGACAGGAAGAACATGGGGAAGCAGATGCCTCAGCCCATCTTCACACTACGGAAGAAGCTTTTCTTCCCGCCTAACTGACGCTGACACGTGTTGTCGTCCGAGCACTTTTTGTGTGGCAGGGAGTGGGGAGGGGGGTGAGTTTTAATTTATTTTTTATGATTTCTTTTATTGAGATTATAATATCGTTTACCCCTTCCCTTTCCTCCCTTCAGATCTTCCCACAGACTCCTCCTCGCTCTTTTTCAAATTCCTGGCTTTTTTCATTAATTGTTGTTACATGACTACACACACACACACACACACACACACACACACACACATATATTTCTCTTTCAAAAATATAACCTGCTTGGTCCGTATGCTGTCACTTGTGTGTTACAGGGATGATTGTCCGGTGTTGGACAGCAAATGGGTGACCATTCCCCACCCCCCTCTCAGCTGTCCTTAGTTACCGGTGGTTCTTTGTGTATGCTTTTAATTTCTTTTGAATTCCCTTTTAATTCCAAGCAAATCTCTGTTTTTGGCTGTGAGTTCTAAAAGACCATGAAGACTGTACAAATCCCTGCTTATCACTGCGTCATTGGAAGACTATTTATTAAAAGCCCCTCAGATAGAGAGCGGTTGGGGGAACGTGTGTGGTGATCGAAAAGGTTCCCTTGGTTTTTTGGAGGGAGAGACTTTAAAAATAGTTACATGGCTAAGTTTACTTGGTGCAGTTAGGAAGTGAACTTGGCTAGGATGAGGAGGTGGTTAAAGTTTTGCCAAACAAGTGTGAGGACCTGAGTTCAGATCCCTAGGGCCCATGTAAATGCTGATGGGCGTGTCGACCCTCCTGTAATTCCAGCGCTTGAAGATCCCTGGAGCTAGCTGTGTAGCCAGACTAGCAGTTATCAGTAGGCTCTGGGTTCACCTAAGAGACCCTGCCTCAATGATGATGGTGGAGAGCGACTGAGGAAGACCACACGTGTGCATGCAAAGCATGTGTACCCTCACACATGCTCATGTACATGAACATGCATGCAAGCACCTCCTATATGCATACACGTGAGAGAAAGCTAAACTTGCCAATTTTAATATTGCTGTTATATCGTCAATAAATATGTGTGATGCTCTTAGTTTTTGAAAATGTGGAAATGGGAGCTGGTGAGATGGCTCGTTGGGTAAAGGGACTTGCTGCCGAGACTGGTGACATGGTTTGATCCATGGGACCAACCGGTAGAAGGAAAGAATTGACTCCCACGAATTATCTTCTGAGCTCCAAAGCACACTCTCTCCCACACACAACACATGAATGGATGAATAGATGTAAACACATTTTAAGTGAAAATGAGGCCCCTTGTGGTGGCCCACAACCAAACACTTGAGAGGTAGAGGCAGGAGGATCAGGAATTTAGTGTCATCCTCAGCTACAAAATGAGTTTGAGGCCAGCCTGGGCTACATGAGACCCTGTTTCAAAAAGAAAAGAGAAGTGAATGATTTTTGTTGGTTTTTAGGTAACTTACAGGTTTTAAATTAATGTTGGTCCATCAGAGAATTCTATTTTTCTTTTTGAAAGTCTTTTTGGTTTTTTTGAGACAGGATTTTACTGTGTAACAGCCCTGGCCATCCTGGAACTCACTCTGTAGACCAGGCTAGCCTTGAACTCAAGAGATCCACCTCCTTCTTCCTCCCAAGTGCTGAGATTAAAGGCCTGTACCAGCACTGCCTGACTTCTGGAAGTCTTTATAAAATAAGGTTTTTAAAGGTTTTTACAGATATTAAAACAAAACTCCAAAAAAGAATGATGGGCATTGAAGAAACTCCATATGGAGTTTGCCTTCTTTGTGGTAAAGGCTAGCCATTTGGTCAAGAAAATGCCCTTGCCTTGACTGCTGACAGTATGTTGTCCAACCTAGACAAGCAGGACACAAAAGAGAGTGACTGTGGAACTTTGCCAAGACAGGGTAGGACAGTCCTTCAAAAATTTCTTGCTTCAAAGAAAGGTCTGTCAGATATCCTAGACCTGTAGGCCAAAGCTGGATGCCCCAATGTTGCAGAAGAACCTTGGGTGATTGTCCAGGCAGCCAGCTGTTTCTGTAATTTCTCATAATTTTGGAAGATGCTTGCTGTGCACTTCCTGCTTACTCAGATAATATTTCCTTCTCAGGTCTTTGATGGGGTTGAAGACTAGACACTTACAGTTACAGTACTCCTGAATCATGGCAAAACGTATGTAGATACAAAAGTTTGGACTCTTCAGGAGAGGACAGCTAATGGAGTAGTCTCTCTAAATTTGCCAGTTACTTATGGACTGGTGTGGTAATACACTGTGAACCCATAAAGTTGCCTGAGGATCAGAGGACAGAGCCAGCCACTAGATTAGACATAGAGGTCAGGCAGTGGTGGCTCACACCCTTAATCCTATCACTCAGGAGACAGAGATCCATCTGGATCTCTGTGAGTTCAAGTCCACACTGGAAACAGAGCCTGGTGGTGGTGGTGGTGGTGGTGCTCGTGGTGTCGGCACAGGCCTTTAATCCCAGTACTGGGAAGCACACATGCCTTTAATCCCAGGAAGTGATGTCTGGGCAGAGAAAGGCATATAAAGCATGAGGAAACAGGAACTCACTCTTGAGACTGAGGATTTTGTAGAGGTAAGAACTAGTGGCTGGCTGCTCTGCTTCTCTGGTCTTTCAGCTTTCACCCTGATATCTGGCTCTGTGTTTTTTTTTATTAAAAGACCAAGATTTGAACAATAGACTGGACATTGAGAATGTATTTCTTACTTGATAATTGCTTTTGTTGTATGTAGTTTCATTTTTGTTAAGATGTTACCTTTCCTTTGTATCTGGACAATACTTGATAATTCTTAGTGTATATAGTTCTACTATATTAGAGTTAGAACCTTTCCTTTTTAATTAGACAAAAAAGGGGAAATGTTCGGGGAATTCTGTTCATGTTGCTAGTCCGTTATCCCATTGAAAAGGGACGAGAATGGTAGCAGGTGTTTTCGCGGTTGCTTTGATTCACCTCAGGTTTTTATCTTTAACATTTGTCCACAAGGGTTGTTTAAAAAAAAAAAAGTAAAATAAATCTTAATGTGAAATTCTCACAAATATATAAAAAGTAAAGAAAGCAAAGCCATGTGTCCCCTGCCCTCATCCCACTTCAGTAGCTGTCCCGTGACCTGTCCTAACCAACTGTATCCCTGCCTGCCTACCTCAGGCGGATTGGCTGGAGTCCCATTAGAGTGGGATATTTTTTACATCTGTATATTTTAGAGACCCAAGTGTCTCTAAAGATGAGGCACTTTTTAGATAGCTAAAGATTTTATAAACATCAAATAACAGTATTCAAAATCTCCCAGTTCTTCTTGCACTTTGGGGGTTTGATCTATAGCTTGAATTTCGTTTGTATTTCAAATTCCATATCAATGGATAGATTTTTCTGTATTTTTCACATCCTTTTAAAAAGAAACTGAGTTGTTTGTCCTACGGATTGTTCTTTAGTATGTATTTTATTGAATTTGTGTTGATAGAATTATATATTTATCTGTTCCCTCCTAAATAAACTGCCTGTGAGAAAGAAATGCTGCATTTAAACAATGGAACGAATTGTAAATTGACCTTACTGTTTCTAGAGGATGCTTCTGTTTGCCTGTGCTTTGGATCTGTCTTTTGTTTGCTTGACAAATGGCATGTTCATATGTGGGAAACATTCGCCTTCTGGTATTGGCTTCAACCACTGTTTAACATTCGTTGTCGGTACTTGAAAGGAGTACTTCCACATAAAAACCAGGATTTGTTTTTTAGATCACAGTGACCCCATGCACCCAAATGGCAGGCAATCCAGTAAATGAAAGAAGTGTCATGATCAGATATGGATGGTGTGGCTCACCTCGGTTTGCCTCTAGTCTCCACTGAGGTTTCCACATGCTGCCTGTGTGATGGGTCCCCTTGTGTCCACCCCACATCCATGTACATGTTGCCTGCCCTGCAGACGTTTGGATTCTTGTGATGGTCAGAGATAGGGTAAATCATCATTTGCTCTTCCCAAGTCCCTGGGCTAAGGAATGTGATCATCTCAGAGAAGAAATTGTTTTGGAACGAAAGCAGTGAATTGTCTTGCTTGCCATTTGCCCTCCGGGGACAAGAGTCACACCTCAAAAATGCATCGTTTAATAGGAAGTCTCTTCAAACCAGTTTCCAAAATACATAAAAAGCAGAAAAGAAGATAGTGCATGACCCACGGAAGGGCCAACTCCAGGACAGAGGACATCAGTTTTCTTAGGAGAGTCACAATATAATTGAGATAAGAATTCAAACATTTCTAATCATTCTGAAGAAAGCACATTGTAAAAAAAAAAAAAAAAAAAAAAGACAAAAATAAAGCCACAACAACCCATCTGCATCTCTCTAGAAAACCTTGCTGGAGTCTGCAGCTCCACACGGCTCCAGCCCGGCAGAGCACAGTTCCTTATCTACAACGCTTACTTCCTGTTGCTGCTGGGTTCAGGAAAGTCAGACTCATACACACTAGGAGTAGCAGAGGCCGACTTTTCCGATCTTGCTTCATAATTGTCCTCGTTCTTGATCTTCTGCCTGTAGAAAGAACGGTGCATCGCTGTAGCCTCAGAGGGCAGAGGGGATGGAGGGTATTTGCAGAGAAATGCGGCTTTCTTCCCGCCCGAGGAAGCAGCTTCTCACATGTTGCTGTTGCTTTAAATTTGGTGAAATGTGGTGTCTGGGTGATCAGCTTCCCAATGGAAAGTGATGGGTAACTTATCTTCTATCTTGGTGGTTTAAGAAAGGCTCCGTGGTTGCAGTGAATGTTCTTCCAGAGGACCCAGGTTCAATTCCCAGCACCCACACAGTAGCTTACAATTGTCTGTAACTCCACTTCCAGGGGATCTGACACCCTCACATCAATGCATTTAATATATATACCTCCAGAGACACAACACACTCTAGATAAAATATATAATTTTCAAAAAGAAGCCCTTTCAGGGAAAAGTGGTTCTGAAGGGCAGCTGGTCTCAACAGGAACCAGAGGTACCAAATCTGAGAGTTAAGACCCACTGACCTCTGAAAAATAACCCTGAGTCACAGGACAAGGCAGCTCAAAAATCCATAGGCAAATTTCCTGTGTTTTATATAAAAACAGACCCAGGGGAGCACAGTCTAGATTCATCACAGATGAACAATCTACCTCCATGGCATGTGTGCAGGCCCAGCCCCACATCTCCTCCCAAACGATCAGTCCGCCAGGAGTCCCTGGTTTGTCTCGACCTAGTCCTCACTTGGGACACTCTCCCCCTCTCAGAGGTAACTCAGTCAAGTCCCCGTTCCCCGTCCCCCGCGCCCCCCCCCCCCTTGGTACCTGAGGATGGTGTTTTCTTCGGTCAGGAGCTGTATGGTGTACTTATACTTTTCTTCAGCTTCAACCAGCTTCGTCTGCGCCAGTTTCTCCAGATTTCCCACTACAGTTTTCTAAAAGACAAATTTGAATGGCTGTCTTCCCCCAGAGCCCGTGGGGCAAGGCTCTTGGGCAGAACATCACTGTGCTCTGGCTTCCTCTCCCGGCCCTGGCCTCCGGCCTCCCTCTAGCCAGGACTCACCTCTCTCTGGAGCTCCAGCTGGCAGTGGTAAAGGTTGGTGTTAAGTGTCTCCAGAACGAGAGCTTGTGCCCGCAACTCAGCCTCCAGGATCTGCACAAGAGGAAGCTGCCTCAGGACACCATGCTGATGCAATGTCCCCAAGACGGGGACACTCGGGATAGAAGGCAGCGTGCCAACTTCAGCTACTTTCTCTTGAACCGCTTGTAGCCTAGCAGTCCCGGTGCTGACAGGTCCACACCTCTCTGTCTCCCACCTGTCACTTGAACCCCACTGTCACTGCTGCCAAAGCAGCCCTCATCAGAGTCCCAGGGGGTAGTCACGGCTGTCACCAGCCAGTCACTTCATAGTCTGTTAATTTTTGTCTGTCTGCCTATCCTATCTATCTACCTAGATTTTTCGAGACAAGGTTTCTTTGTGTAGCCCTGGCTGTTATGGAACTGTAGACCAGGCTGGCCTCGAACTTACAGAGATCTGCTGGCTTCTGCCTCCCAAGTGCTGGCATGAAAGGCATGCATCACTACAACCTGGCTAAAGATTCCTTTTTAAAATAGAATAGTTTTATTAATTGTTGAGAATTTCATACATGAATACAATGCATTTATCATATTAACTTCCCACTTTCCCCCTAACTAGATCCACCTCTTTCCAAACTTTGTGTCTTCTTTTAAACGTTCAATATTTGATTTTTATTATTGTTGTATGTGTGCACTCACTCATGCACAGAAGACAGTGTTCCTGACATTGTCCTCAGGGCTCTCTGCCTGTCTTTCTGCTCTCTACACACACCAACTTCTTTCATTATGTCAGGTGTTGGAACTCCATCTGTCCTTGTCCATGTTCTAAAATTCAGAGATACCCATCTGTATCCAAATACCAAACACCACACGGCAAACCTTGCTGGCCTGTCGCCTGAGTGCACCCACCCCTGGTGGGGCTAATGAATGTTTCCTTCCTCCAAAGGAATGATAGCATGCTTGTATGTTATAAGTATATCTTCTTCTGCCTGGCCTGGTGGCACACAGCTCTAATCCCAGCACTCAGGAGGCAGAGGCAGGTGGATCTCTGTAAGTTGGAGGCCAGCCTGGTCTACAGAGTGAGTTCCAGGACAGGTACCAAAACTACACAGAGAAACCCTGTCTAGGAAAAAAACAAAAACAAAAACAAACAAAACCACCATCAACAACAAAACCAGCAACAACAAGAACAAAGGCTCCACCACACCACTTTCTTCCAACCTGCCCTCTTCACGGTACCTCACCGTCAGCAGGTAGCAGTTCCAATGTGCATCTCTCTGCAGGCATTGACAAGGCCAAAAATGTGAAGCTGATTAGTCTCTTTCCCCAGGTTTCATCCCACTGAGTCCCTCTGTGTCCTCAGACCCCTAGAGAAATTCCCGCATAACATGCATCTTCCTGTGATATGTGAACCGGACGTGCACTGTCACGGACTCCATCTGTGATGAGCACAGCCCTGTTCCGGGACACATTTGTGTTCGTCTATTCATTATCCGTTCAAGGGTCGACTGATGATTACTTAAAGCCTGTAGTGAGCTAGGTACTGTTTTAGGAATTAAGAATTAATGGTAAAGAAAACATATGGAGCCGGGCTTTAATCCCAGAACTTGGGAGCAGAGCCAGGATGATCTCTGTGAGTTCCAGGCCAGCCTGGGCTACAGAGTGAGTTCCAGGACAGGCTCCAAAGCTACACAGAGAAACCCTGTCTCAAAAAACAAAAAACAAAAAACAAAAAAAGGAAGGAAGGAAGGAAAACATACCGAAAGGCTTTCCTTCACTGAATTTATCTGCTTAGATGATTATAAATTTATGTAAAAAAGCAAAACAGAGAAAAAGAAGTTTTGGGGCAGAGAGCCGAGCCTTTAAATAGTGTCTCCCGAGAGGCTGCCATTTGAGTAAAGACCAGAAGAAGGGGAAAAAGCTGGAGATGGAAATCTCTGGGGAAGGGGTGTTTAGGAAGACACACTATCAAAGGCAAAGACCCCTCAAGGTAGGGGCATTCTATCCCTTTAAAGAACCAAGAAGAAGACCAGGGACTTGAGTGGAGTGATGGAAGGCGGAAGTAAAGGAGATGAATTGAGGGCAGAAGGGAGCTGGTGGAACAAACCTCAGACGACACAGACTGGGAGTATTCATAGTCCCCCACCAGCCAGGCGGAGCACAGTTGATATGCAGAGGACTTTCAGAAGGGGCTGCTCTACACCAAGCTTTAATTCTGACTAGCGAGCGAGATTCAAGCCTGTTTCCAAACCACCTGAGTGCATCCCAGAACACAGTTTGTGTGCATTTAAAGTTTAAGTTTTAAGTTTTAACAAAATATAATTCAGTGCCCAACAAGGTAAGCTACACAATGGCCAGCACCGACTAACTAAAACTCAACAGGCTTGCAGACAAATAAATCAGGATGGAAACGGACTCAGAAATTATGCCTATGATGGAATTAGTAGAGAAGCTCACAGTAGCTGTTAGGAGAATGCATTAGGACTCCCTGGTCTGGGGCCACCCCCTTACTTGTAGGATGTTGTAGTTTGTTTGACCCTTACATTGCTAGCCCTGCCTGGGCTTGAAGATAAGATTTCTTCATGATGTCTGTGCAGTGGCTAATTGTTATCTCAGGCATGTCTATTCTGGATACAAATTAAATTTTCAGGGAAATGGGGAACAGAAATTATTGTTATTTAATAGATTATTTTTTCATCTGCCTTCACAAATGGCCTTGTGTGTCCCAGCAGAAGGGAGCCCAGTAGAAACCACTGTGTGTGAGGTACACCCAGAGGAAGGGCTTAGAGACAAAGTTCTGCAGAAGGCATTTGGAAGATTCAGGACTCAGAGGGAAGAACATGGTGTCTGTAATCCAAAGTCCCGTGTTTTAAGCTTTGCTAGACACGGAAGTTATTCAGCATTGATGACCCTGCAGTCTATTAATGATGTATTTGTTCCAGCTGGCTCTGAGAAGGACTGCATTTGTTTTACATACAGTTCAAGATTTCTTTTGACGTACTGAGTCCAACACTTTTGACTTACTGAGTCCATTAATTTTACTGGTTTGGGTAAAATTGCATTTCATTTTCCAGAGAGCGTATCATTTGCAAGACACTAGTTTCGTGGAAATGCTTACCTCCTTGGATTTTCTCAGCTCCTGTATTTGCAAGTTAGCATCATCGAGTTGTGTCATGAGCTCCTAAAAACAATTTTATTTGGAAAAGTCAGCACTGTGGTTCTGGATATTCTTTTAGAGAACTAAGAAGCCACTAAAGGATTCAGGAATATAACACTCCTGAACTTAGGTGTCAGCAATGGAGATGTGGCATTTTGAAGTAATATGAATATCTTATTTAACTTATATATATGTATATGTATATATACACACACATGAGATCACACACACACACACACACACAAGCTCTAAAATTTACACAGAAGTGCAAAATGATAAAGGAAGTAAAGGTCACTTTGGAAAACAATACCAAAGCTAATAAATAAAATAACAGGAGAGAAAAGAAAACAAACAAACAAACAAAAAAGTAATAGCAAAGTCAAACTACCTGTACTAACTGGTTCTAAGTGGAACCAAGACAATGAGTTGTTGGCTTGAGTGTAGATAAATAGTTAACAGAATGGGAAACAGAATCTTGTCCTTTACTCCAAGGACATCAAGACAACTCAATGAGGAAAGAAAATGTCTTTTTTCAGAAATGATGATGGAATAATTGTATATGAATATAGAAAAATGACCCATGACCTCTGCATCATTCTACACACACACAAATTTTTCCAACATAGGTCATAGACTCAGAAATGTTAAAATTATAGTGCTTCTAAGAAGAGAATATGGCCGGGCGGTGGTGGCACGTGCCTGTAATCCTAGCACTCGGGAGGCAGAGGCAGGTGGATCTTTGTGAGTTCGAGGCCAGCCTAGTCTACAAAGCAAGTTCCAGGACAGCCTCCAAAGCTACAGAGAAACCCTGTTTCGAAAAAACAAAACAAACCAAAACAAAATAAAACAAAAAAAGAGAATATATTCATGGCCTTATGACAGGCAACAGTGTTACAGGGCTTACAGAAAAGGCTTTTAATTATAAAAAGAAAAGGTTGACACTTCTCTTTTTCTTTTCTTTTCTTTTTTTTTTTTTTTTTTTTGGTTTTTCAAGACAGGGTATCTCTGTGTAGCTTTGTGCCTTTCCTGGAACTTGCTTTGGAGACCAGGCTGGCCTCGAACTCACAGAGATCCGCCTGCCTCTGCCTCTCAAGTGCTGGGATTAAAGGCGTGCGCCACCACTGCCCGGCAAGGTGGACAATTTGTCTTTCATCAAAATTAGAAATTTCTGCACATTGAAAGATAACATTAGCAAAATGAAAAAGCAAACCCTTAGGCTGGAAGTTATTATTTGCAACTGGTATACATAATATTTGCATCCATATCTTTTAAATGATGAAAAGTTGAACAGACACATCAAAGAAGGTAGTAATATATTAATGCTACCCTCCCCCAAATCTGAAAAACTGGCCAATGTGTTCAGTCATCAGAGAAACTGAAAAAATAGTGAAATGCACTTCATAGGCACTGGAATGGCTGTAATTAAGGACCGAGTGAACTAATCGTGGAGGATTTGGTGCGGTCAGAATTCACCTATTTAAGATCCAAGAGTAAAACAACACTCTACTGTGGAAACCACAAATTTCCTATATGTTCCCTGGAGCTCTAATAGTACTTCAAGATAGGTTTATCTATGAAACACATATCTATGTTCATAGATGCTTTGTTTAAAAGCCAATCAATGGAGAGAATCCCAATATTCCAAACCGGAGAACAATCAACACACTGCATGGCATTTCTACAAAGGGACAGCTGGATGTGGTCTCATGCTTGTAATCCTAGTGCAGGGAGGCCAAGGCAGGAAAAACAGAAACTCAGGCTTGTCCTGGGTTGCACATCAGTTGGAGTTCAGCCTGGGCTAAGAGGGAGATCTGTCTTAAAACGCCTTTACAAAAAGAATTTATGAATATGAAAACCAAATGAGTCAATTTCATCCATGTTATTTTGAGGGAAAAGCTATCCATGAAGGGGCAAAACCACACATTTTGCCTACATTAAGTTTTAAAACCTGAAAATCTAGCAGGACTGTTTCTTGGCTAGTTTGAGCTTGTGGGCCAGAGGCGCAGAGGGGTGTGTCCACCGTCTCTCCGCCCCTCAACCGGTTCCTGAGCAGATGTGGGCCTGGCGCTGTCCTGGTCTTCCTGGGTCTTTCACTGTTCTCATGATGCCCCCCTGCCCCAGGGTGGGCCTAAGGCTGGAGGTGGGGTGAGATCTGAGCACTCACTAGCCCACCCCTCTGGGGCAGCAATCCCTCCATGCTGCTGTGAAGGATGAGGAAGCTGGAGGCGGAGAAGAGGCTGGTTCAGTGATGGAGATGAGAGTCTGCAGAGGATGCAGCTGATGGGCTCCAGGGAATGCACCCAGACACTGGATGATCAGAACGGAAGCAGGGGGCTTTCTGCAAAGCACCCTGACCCCCACAGGAAGTGAGGTCTGTTGAGAAAAAGGAACAGAGCTGTCCTAAGAGAAAACTTGGGTCAGAATTTCATCAGCTATGAAAGGGAAGGAAGGGAAGAGACATGAAAAATAGTACTTACTAAAGAGAAGCCCAGGAGTGGGCCCAGGAGAAACGATGACCAGAAAGGACGGAGAGAAAACAACTGTTACTAGGTGTTAATATTCATTTGGTTTTGTTGAGACAAGGTCTCTCTCCAAAGTCCTGCCTGTCCTGGAACGCATTATGTAGACCAGAGTGGCTTCGAACTCAGAGAGATCCTCCTGCCTCTGCTTCCCGAGTGCTGGGATTAAAAATGTGCACTATATGTCTGGCTTGATGGTAATACATATTAAAAATAAATTCCATTAATAGAAAAATCAGCAAAGAAGCCAGAGAAAGAGTGTCTGCACAGAAATGCCAAAGGAAAATATTAAATGTGAGAAAAGCAGCTGAGGGAAGGGAGAAATGGAGGAGAAAATAAACAATGATAAACCAAGTTGAGAGGAGAGGGGAAGTGGGGGAGTTAAGGTATGGCTGGAAGATGCCGTACCTTAAAACTAAATCCAGCTACCTACAGTGAGCCTCAGAAAGCCAACTGAAGGCTCACAGGTCTCTATTGTGGAACCCCTGCTCCTGAGCCAGGCGGTTGTTACGGAGTTTGAGACCCCAGTAAAAAGACCACAAACTCCATCCGGATTATAACTAGCTAAATTTGTTGATATTGCTAGCAAGACAACAATCTCTGAGCCAAATGAGATTGCCATGCAAAGGGAAGAGAGAGAAGGATTTTTGAAGGTGAAAACCACAAGACCATGAGTGTCTGCACAAGCAAGCCAGGACCTCTTCTGCTTTGCCAAGATTAGGTAGCCAAGGCAACCTCACAACAGTCCTTGACAGCCTGCACAGCAGGTTACAGAAGCCAGAAAGCAGTTAGTCATATCATAACAAGCAGATGGTCACGGCCGTCCATTTCTGGGTGGGGGCCACTGAGTCAGGGTTACTGGAAACTCATCTTTGAAGAACTGGGGTCAGAAGACACAAATGGCTAGTGGGTCCCAAGATGGACGCCTAGCATAAGATGGAGTTTCTTTAGCCATCACAGTGTGACAGATTCAGCTCCACAGAAGCCCATCCATATGGCTCCTCCCAAAGAAGCGAAGGGTCTTGTCAGAAAGAGGAATACCCAAGTCACCCTCATCTCTGGTGGCTCATAAGGACAAAGCGACCTTTGCCTTGAAACTGGGCGAAGTTCAGAGACAGTGTGTGGGGAAAATAGCATTCTTTCACCTCGTGCTATTTAAACTTAAAAATCAGAATGCTAAAAAAACCCTCCTCAATTGTGTGAGGATTGACAAGCACCAGCTTTTGTCTTGGTATCCATATTGTCCTTAGAGGTTCACTGAGGAGGATATTGTCCACATTTAGTTTTTATAAACTTTTTAAGGTTGATTTTGACACTTTGCAGGATGACTAACAACTGTGTTTGTGTTTATTTTTTAAATAAATTATGCTACCACAACAAAACGAACAGTTTTTTTTTTTAACAATACAAAAACTAATGACAAATCTAGTCCATGGTGGTAGAAACCAAAAGAGTTGTCGTCTGGGGCAGGTGTGATGGAAATGGAAGAGGGATTAGCATGATGGTTAGAAATGCACACACACACACACACACACGCACGCACGCACGCACGCACGCACGCACGCACGCACGCACGCACGCACACATGAATGAAACATTCAAAATATCCCAAATATTGCAAAACTCTCCCTTTTGCACCAAAAGGATGGAGGAGGAATCTAAGAAAGCTTACAGCTTGTAGACTTGGGAGTGATGCCTAAGACTCAATCCCAGAATGGTCCTGTCCTGCTTGGGAGGCATTCTGGCTAGCTGATGGTGACCACAGTTACAGAGTTCTAACCCGCTAATGTGATGACATCTGTTACCAGCAATCCTTTAGTGTACCCAAAAGCTCAGGGACAAGGCATGTGAAGTGTTTGGGGCTGACACTAACATATCTCTGTTTAGTCAGTGTCTATCTGTTTGGGGAAATCTTGTTGAGAACTTTCTTATTGGCTAGCAGCTGTTTGTATCGTCTCTTACTTTAGATTTTAGGTAGCTACTTGCACTTACTAGGAGTGGTACATGACCAAATTGACTTGACCAGTTGACACTAATGTCCTTTCCTTCATCTATAGAAAGGGCTGGGGGGGGGGGGGGGGGGGGGTGGGGTGGCATTCAGAGATGCAATGTTGGCAAACCATGGAACTGTAGAGGCTTTACATATTTACTGTACTGCTATTGCCTACTAATTATAACTTTCATTCCAAAAATCCTGTGGTAAGAGTGCCTGGCTATAAAGGACCCCAGGGTGATCGATCATTCTCCTACTTGGCTTCGGCTGTCAGCTTGACACAGCCCAGAAGGACATGAGTGGGTTTCAATTTGGGGATTGCCTCCATCCGGTCAGCTGGTGGGCACGCCTATGGGGCATTTTCTTGACTGCCAATCAATGTAGGCTGGTCCAGCCTGTGGTAGGTGGTAACATCTCTAGGCAGATGAACCAGAAAGGGCAAGCTAGTAAGCAGTGTTCCTCTGTGGTTTCTCCCAAAGTTCCCGCCTTGATTTCCTGCATGAGAAGTTGATGATGGACCGCAACCTGTAAGATGAAATAAATCCCTTTCCTTCAGATGGTTTTTCAGTCATGATTTATCACAGCCACCAAGGGCAAACTAGAACCACTATTCTTTTTGCATGGATTTCCAGGAAGGTTGAACAAGGAGGCACATGTCTGTTGGGGACAAGAAGGTCATCTAAGGATGCAGGCTCAGCGGGCTCAGCTGCATGCCCCACCTGGACCACACCCTCAACAGTGAGCACCCTGTTACCTCTTTCTCACGACTGAAGTTCTCAAAGAGGGCGCTGAAGGAGTCATTCATTTTCTTCTTCTCTTCTTCCGACTCTAACTCAAACTTCTTTGTCATCTTATGTTCTGTGGAGGAGGAGAGAGCGGAGCAGGTTTGTGTATAAACGTGGGGAGGGGCTGGAGAGATGGTTCAGGGGTTAAGAGCACTGACTGCTCTTCCAGAGGTCCTGAGTTCAATTCCCAGCAACCACAGGATGGCTCACAACCACCTGTAATGAGATCTGGCGCCCTCTTCTGGCCTGCAGGCATACATGCTGTATACATAATAAATCAATAAAAATAAATAAATAAATACAATGTGGGGGTAAGCAGGCCAGGGAGAAAGCCAGAACCACTGAAATCAGAAGCAGTTCTATATTCGACTCAACGACTGACCGTCAGCTGAGGAGAGGGGCATCCTCCTGTGGGCCACGACAGTAGCCACACGTATTATGTCAGTTCCTATAGCCACAGGGCAGTATGTCACTTCTTCGGTGTGTGGTTTAGCTTCTAGCCGCGGCTTGTTCTGTTTCCTCTGCTGGAGTAATGACTATGCTTTCTCAGGCACCTTTTTCATTAAAGCTCTTGTTCATAATCTTAGCAACAATATCAAAGTTCACGCCTAGCCCCAGGGCAGAGGTAGGTTCACTGTTCCCAGGGCTGGAAGACCTGGCAGCAGAGCCCCGGTATCAAACCGAAAGATCAAACACAATTCCTTCAGTGTCCAGCCGCAGGGATGGGTGGGTGGGCGTCTCTGGGCTGACCCAGTAACTCTAGTCTGGGCTACATGATGTAAACCTAACTGGGGATGCACCCTGATGGAGGCCTTTTTTTTTTTTTTTTTTTTAAATTCTTTTTTCCAGTGTAGTACTCTACTGGCGCTGCAGTATTCCAGGCAAAGCCCTAAACAGATGTAGCTCCACATCTCGTTCCCAGCTTCAACTCCAGCGTCCTCTTGCTGCCGTGCCTGGGCAATCCTTACTAGGGGAGCTGACTTTCCCAGAAGAAGCCTTTGCAGTTAAGTGACCGATTGGATTTTAACCAATTACTGTAGAGTGAATGGAGCTGGCATAGAATGTGGACTAGGTGTGTAGAAGGCCCACACCTGTCTCCATTAGACCTCTAGACCCAGTAACAATTTCTGCATCTTCCTATTTTCCTTTCCTTAGGAAGCTCAGCGGGTGAGAGCCACAACTATGGAGTGCTTTGTGTGAGCTAAGCTCTAGTTAAGAGTTAGAAGTACTGAAAATACTTACCAGTCATGGCTTCTGTTGTAGATGTGGAGAACACAGGCTGCCAGGATAAGACTGCTCTTTCCCCCATTCCCGGCGCCCCCAAACCCCAACACATACACAGTGAATAACTTAATTCTAATTCAAGATTTCCTTCTGCAATTTTAGGATTCTATATTTCTTTCTTTTTCTTTTTCTGGTTTTTTTGAGACAGGGTTTCTCTGTGTAACAGCCTTGGCTGTCCTGGATCTCGCTCTGTAGCCCAGGCTGGCCTCGAACTCAGAGATCTGCCTGGCTCTGCCTCCCGAATGCTGGGATTAAAGGTGTGCACCACTGCCACCTGGTTCTATATTTCTTTAGAGGTCCCAATTCCCATATTTGTTCCAGCCCATGATGGGCGAACATGAAAGTTTTGGATCCCTTGATTCATGTGTCTGGAATTTAAAAAAAAAAAAAAAAAAAAAAAGCCTTGCCTTCATTGTTCTTTCTTAGTAACTCCAGGCACCCTTCATTCAGAAAGTTCAGCCTCTAGCCTTTCCTCCTGGGTAAACCCAAGGCCCCTTCCCTCCAGTCAAGGTGGAGGTGGACAGCAGGCTTCTTTTGTTCAGCGGCCTCTGCGGTACTCACTCTGTTGTAACAGGATCTTTTCCCGCTCCAGCTTCTCATCCTTCTCCCATTCTGCCTTCCGCTTTGACCACCTATCTTCCATTTCATCGTAAATGCTGTCCTGTGGAGGCACAGGGGCGCTATGACAAGAGCTGTAGCATGGGGACCCCGCCGAGACTGTGACCACATCCTCCGGTGCTCAGCACAGTGCTGGGGCCTCACCAAGGGCCCCTATGTAGGAGATGTTGAAGGAAAACAATTCCAGCTAAGCTCGGTGGAGAGCTGGGATAACCCCAAGGGTCAAGAGCCATCTACAAACAGCATTTGCCAACTGGATCTGACTTGACAGGTAAGGCTCTCTGTATCAGAGAGTTCCATCCAATTCTGTGCCTCCCTGCAAGAGGGCTCTAACTCTGGGACTTCATCAAGTTTGGGGAATTGTCCTATTTCGTGGTCTATTGCTCCAAACAAAAGCCACTCAGGCAGGAAGGGGTCTATTTGGCTTATACTTCCACGTTACATCCCATCACTGAGGGAAGTCAGCGCAGGATCTCAAGGCAGGAACTGCCGAAAAGGCCATGGAGGAGCATTGCTTACTGGCTTGCTCCTACGGCTTGCCCAGCCTGCTTTTATATACACCCCAGGCCCACCTGCCCAGAGGTGGCCCCACCCACCGTGGGCTGGGCTCTCCCACATGAATTATTAATCTAGACCAGGCTGTGTTCTGAAATGAGTCCAGCGCTGAGCTCATGGGCCGTAGAATGAGACAGACTTTTTGGATGGCAATTTGGCCAAATCTCTGAAAGGCCTTAAATATGTTCACTCCTTTGACCAGCCCTCCACTGCTAGGATTAAATATGTTCAAAGAGCTGTTTTCTGTTTCAGCAAGCGATTGAAATAGCTCATGGTCAACGGGAAGGGGACAGTGTGATCCCAGAGGTGTGTTCATTAGGATCAGGATCACAGGCACAGAAAAGGAGGGAAAGGCACTAATATGCTCAGAGAGAAGAAGATACAAAATGCACATAGATTTGCTTTACCACGGTCCCAGTAAAAGTTAAGACACTGCAGGTATTTATAGGGGTTACCTCTGGGGAGTGACAATTCTTTCTTTTTGGTGTTGTTTTTGTTGCTTATTTCCACTTAAAAAAAAACCCATATTTACTTGTTTTATGTGTATAAGTATTTTGCCTGCATGTATGTCTGTGCACTATGGATGTGCTTGGTGCTTGTGGAGGTCAGAAGAGAGCCCTGGATCCCCTGGAACTGTAGTTGCACATGGTTTTGAACCACCATGTGGGTGCTGGGTCCTCTGGATGTGGAGGCCCACAAAGGTTTCCTGCTTTACCTAGCAGGGCTGCATTAGAGGGTGGCTTGACCACGTTCATGGTCACCAGGTGTTTGGAAGGGTCTGCACTTGTCTGTGCTGGGAGGGGAGTCTATTTTGCTCCACCCCTTGCCATTCCTATAAATAGCCCTTTAGTAGAGACAGAAGGGGCTGGTGGATATTGATCCAGGCCCTCCCGAGGCTATCCTGTGTTTCTATCTGTATCTCTCCCCTCTATATTTCTATCTAAATCTCTTATCCCTTTCTCCTCAAGAGTACCCTGGGGGGTGGGGTGAGAGCTGGTCTCCCACATCTGGAAGAGCAGCAAGTGCTCTTAACTGCTGGGCCATCTCTCCAGCCCTAGTCTTCTTTCTCTTCCATTCTGAAAAACAGTCAACAGTGATTACTTTGATGACCACAAACATTTTTTCCAACAGGCCTCTTCAGATTTGCATGGCCGGTTTGTCAAGCATGGAAGCTTCCCGCTGGGTACAGTAGTGACTATGTGGTGGATAAAATGTTAGAATCTCTACAGATGGAGATTCAGTCCTGTGCTGCCAGCCAGGAATGAGCCTTGCTTTGTCCTCTCAGAATCTCCCGTACAGCTCCGAGGCTCTCACCTGATACATGTGAAACATATTCTTCAGATACTTATATTCCTTGCCCATCTCCTCTGGAAGAAACGGAAACAAAAGCATTACTATTTCTGCCAGGCACACACTTCCCAGCTCTCTTGTGAATTCCTCAGCACCACACCCGAGCTCTTCCGGAGGTGATGAAATCTTCATCTGACTCCCCCCGTCATTCCCGAAGTATTAAAAACCCAGATGTCGATGATGCCTGAGCCGACTGACAAAGAGCCTCTGGAGGAGGGGCCTGGTACTTTTGGACAAATGTGTTCCTCAGAGATACTGGAACTCACATGCTCTGTTCAGCCATTTTGGTAAGAATCCCCGGGGAGTAAACCCTCATCTGGGAAGGAGCAACACCTCCCAGCATGTGCATGCATCTGTTTGTCCATTAGTAACATTTCTCCCTTTACTGTGGTTCTGAAAACCACACATTCTCTATAGGAAACTGGAAAACAAGCCAAGGATAAATAAGACACTAACTTAAAATAAAGGATTGTAGACTCTATAGTGTAAGAGTTTCTTCTTCTCTCTGTGGGCATTATTAGTCTATCATCCCAGAATCTGAAGGATGTACACACTGCTCTTCCCAAGGGCAGTGTAAGCGGTGAGATCCAGTCAGGACAGCCCTACCCAGGGCAGAGACTTGCAAAAACAATACGTCCATTAGGATGTACTGAAATACTGTCATTTCACATGTGAGAAAACCTGAAGACGTCATAATGGTATTATAATTTTAGAACTTTAAAATGCACTTAAAATATTTCACCTTCTCACTTCACGGATTAAAGCAGATTTTCAGAGAAAAGCAAGGACACAGCTCCCCACACACCTCCTGTGTCATTCTTAGCCACCGCATCCCCCGAGCTTTAGAAGGGAAATCTTAGACATCGGGCTGTGCCAACCCATCGGGCTGTGCCAACCCATGGCCATGGGGCCGGGACTCAGCACCTTTCCCAGGCTTCCTCCCAGGCCGACAGTACCTAGTTTCTCTTGGGCTTGTGCCTTCTCCACCTTCAACGCTTCTTTGTAGCTGCTCTCTAACTTCTCAAGCTCCACTTTGTGAGCCTTTTTGAGATCGCTGTGGGACAACAGGTAAAAAGAAATCCAGTGTCGGCAAGCCGGCTCAACAGGGAGAGTGCTTGCCATGGTAGCCGAAGAGACTGAACTCGATCCCCGGAAGCCATGGTGGAAGGAAAGAACGGCCTTCCAAAGGTGGTCGTCTACGGTGCCAGGCACACTGTGACCAAGTGTGTACATGCATGCGTCTCTCTCACACACACACACACACACACACACTTAGAAAGAAGTCCAGAGTTGAGCTGTTGCATTGACCACACACACACACACACACACACACACACACACACACACACACACTTAGAAAGAAGAAGTCCAGAATTTGAGTTGTTGGATTGACCACACACACACACACACACACACACACACACACACACTCACATACACACTTAGAAAGAAGTCCAGAGTTGAGCTGTTGCATTGACAAACACACACACATACACACACACACACACTTAGAAAGAAGAAGTCCAGAATTAAGTTGTTGGATTGACCACACACACACACACACACACACACACACACACACACTTAGAAAGAAGTCCAGAGTTGAGCTGTGCATGACAACACCACCACACACAAACACACACACACACCATTAGAAAAAGAAGTCCAGAATTTGAGTTGTTGGAATTGGACCACACACACACACATTACACACACAACACACACACACACACTCACATACACACTTAGAAAGAAGTCCAGAGTTGAGCTGTTGCATTGACAACACACACATACACACACACACACACACTTAGAAAGAAGAAGTCCAGAATTACGTTGTTGGATTTGACCACACACACACCACACCACACCACACACACACACACACAACTTGAGAAAGAAAGCCAGAATTGATTGCTGGATGACCCACACCACACTTAGAAAGAAGTCCAGAATTGAGTTGTTTGGTATGACACACACACACACACACACACACACACACACACACACACACATTCTCACCGAGGTGGGGCCCACACTTCCTGGAGCATTCTCCTGGCTTCTATCCAGAGTGAGACATTTCCTACAGTCAGAGCTTGGGCAAGGGCCTCAGCCTCGCCTCCGCAGTCAGCAGTCTGCTTACAGCTCGTGCTTACAGAACGGCCCAAGATAGGCTGGGAAGCCCAGCTCCAGCCCCCATGCCAGGATTCCTGTGCTGACAGTGTCTGAGGTCAAAGTGAGAGTCTCCAGGCCTTGAGTCAGACAGAAGAAACAAACATGTATCACTGAAGGAAAAAGGTGAATCTGCAGAGACTACACGCTATGTTGTTCCAACATCAGGCAAGAAGAAACGGGGGACAAGAAACCAATCAGTGGTTTTAGGCACTGCCTTGGGAAGGGGTCAGTAAGTAGAATATATCAAGGTAATAGTGCAACCGCTGTGCAACACTCTCACGGTGAATACACGTCCACACATATGCAGAATGTCCTGCACCAGGAGTGACCCCCAAGCCACTGACAATGATGTATCAATGCAGGTTCATCAGTTGTGACAAATGTCCATCTTTCAGGGACACTGAAAATGACGGAGACTACAGAAGGGAGTCTAAGGGGTGTGTGGGCACGCTGTACCTTTCTAATAATTTTGCTGTAAACTTTATAAACTGCTAAAAAAATGAAACACATCAATGCATATGTAAAATGCTGTGGATCATATAGGGTGCTGTCTTGGCTAGGATTTCAGTTTTGCTTAAATGATAATTTATATTCCAGATACTTACGGAGTAAAACATGCTGTTCTAATTTATGAGTACAATGTGTAATAATTAAATCAATCTAGTTGACACATCCATCAACTCACTGGTTAATTTCTTTTTTGTGTGTGAAAATATTTGAAATTCACTTCTTTTTAAAAAAGTTTTTGGTTTTGGTGCTTAATTTTGTTTCTCTGTGTGTGTTTGTGTAAGTGAGTGTAGTGCCTGCAGAGACCAGAAGGTGTTGGCTCCCCTGGAACTAGAGTAACAGTTGTGAGCCACCAGACCAATGCTGGGAACCCAACTCAGGCCTCTGCCAGAGCAGTGTGTGCTCCGGCCCACTGACCCATCTCGCCAGCCTTAAAATGTACTCATTAAAAATGAAGTGCACAATATCATTAGTAATTCTAAAGCCTGTAAGCCTCTTTGAAAAACATTTCTCTGGTCTGAGATTTTTATACACCTTAAAACATTTTCATTATGTTTATTTAATTAGTGTGTATGGTGTGTGTGTGTGTGTGTGTGTGTGTGTGTGTGTATGGTGTGTGTATGTGTGTGTTTGTATGGTGTGTGTGTATGGTGAGTGTGTGTGTTTGTGTGTATATGGTGAGTGTGTGTATGGTGTGTGTATGTGTGTGTTTGTATGGTGTGTGTGTATGGTGAGTGTGTGTGTTTGTGTGTATATGGTGAGTGTGTGTATGGTGTGTGTATGTGTGTGTTTGTATGGTGTGTGTATGGTATGTGTGTGTTTGTGTGTGTTTGTATGGTGTGTGTGTATGGTGAGTGTATGTGTGTGTATGTGTGTGTGTGTATGGTGTGTGTGTATGGTGAGTGTATGTGTGTGTATGTGTGTGTGTATGTGTTTATATGGTGTGTGTGTATGTGTGTATGGTGTATGTGTGTGTATGTATGGTGTGTGTATGTGTGCGTTTGTATGGTGTGTGTGTATGTGTGTGTATGGTGTGTGTATGTGTGTGTGTTTGTATGGTGTGTGTATGGTATGTGTATGTGTGTGTGTATGGTGTGTGTATGTGTGTGTTTGTATGTGTGTGTATGGTGAGTGGGTGTATGGTGTGTGTGTATGTGTGTGTTTGTATGGTGTGTGTGTGTGTGTATGGCATGCACGGAGGCTGGGGGATAACTGGAGGGACTCAGTCTCCTTCTATCACGTGGGTCCTGGAGATAAAACCCAGGTCCTCAGGCCCGTTGGAAGCACCCACCGAAACTGTGTACACTTGGACCATCACCTCTCACGGGCTAGCCTCAGTAACCACTTGTCGGTGTTCTGTTGTCTGTGAGGTTTAGGCTTCCAACGTCAGTGAGAACACATTCATTTGCCTCTGCCAGGCTTGTTTAGCTTAGCATCACGCCCTCCCTTTCTCTCCCTGCCGTCAGGTCAACAATTGAGGATATTTCCTTCTCTTTGGAGGCAGAACAGCATTTTAAAAATCTCATCTGTCGACACAACACAGGTTGGTTCTATAATGAGGCGATTGTGCACAGCGTGCAAGACGCGTGGGGGTTCAGACTCTCTCATTTCCTCAAGAACCTAAAGTTGTTCTCAAGAAACAGGCAGAAAGCAATTATAAACAAGTGGCTGTGGATGACCACCAGGGGCGCTGTCTCTGCACCAGGAAGCGTCTTCCCCCTTCCACGGACAACACCCTTCCTTCTCACGCCCTCGGACTTGCTCTGCTCCTTCCCCAGACCCTGAGCTGAGAGCAGGGAAAGCCGAGGGAGGGAGGGAGAAAGAGAGGAGGAGAGGAGAGGAGAGGAGACTGCTCACAGCAAACCGTGAGTGACAACGCTCCGTGGAGGAGGACAAAAACCCGGCTTTTCTCAGCTGCCAATCAACGGAAGTATTAGAGTGGAAACGAACGGGATGAATGCTGCAAAAGCAGACACGTCGCTCACACACCGTCAGCGGCGGCTGCACTTGGCAGCCCTGGGAGACCCCGGGGAACCGGAATCCTGCCCGGGGCTCCGCACATGGGCGGGTGCCAGGAAGCCTACCTGTTCTCATTTTCAAACTTCTGCTTCATTTCAGCGCAGCGGTCATCCATCTCCTGGGAGAGCTGGAAATGGGGCCAGTGTTAACGACATGGCATACGGGGCTCCAGCCGGCTCTCACCGACATCTCTGCAGCCCCTCCATCCGGAGGGCGTGCGGGCCTCAGTCTCTCCTGGGTGGGCTCTGCAGTGCAGAGGGCACACACTCTCGGGGGTGGGTGGGGGGCTGCTGACTGTCTCCTGCCTCATCGTGGTGGGGCCTGGGCACCATCACTTTCACTGGTTTGTCGCAGGGCCTGGTGCCCTATGTTCTTTCACACTTGGGGGTCACTTCGTTAGCCACAGACTTGGCCGGAAGAGTCACAAAGAACCGACTGTCCGACCCGCGCACAGACACACCAAGGGGCTCCCTGTAGCCACACATTCCCCCCTCACTCTCCTCCTTGCCCCCTGCTGGGGAGTCAGTCTTGGCTGCGGGCTCCTTTGAGAAGAACAATCTCCTCCAAACTGTGGGCCGGGGCTCTTCTTCAGAGTCCCAGTGTGCTGAGGCAATGGGGCATCAACTCCTCAGGGTCTGGGCCTGCTGTTGTCCGTCTGTCTGTGGTGTTAATAGCTCTTCTAAAATCGTCTTAGCCCTGACCACCATCTCTCTGTCATCCTGAACGCCACACCGAGACCTTTCGAAGGCCACACTACAAATGGGCTGTTCACAAGTAAAGTAGTACTATTTTCAAGACACCCCCCTTCCTCCCCCCTCCCAACAAAGACAATCTCTAAAGTTGCCTTCCATGTGGCCGGTGCTGGAGAGTCAGACGTGAATTTGCCTGAAGCTCCATCACCTTACACAGATGATTACATGTCTCAGACCTCAGTTTCCCTTCGGTAGAAGCCATCAAGCTGCCAGAGTCACAAAACAACAGATTGGAGGTGGGAAAGGTCAAGGCCTGGTCAGGAGGCAGCCCACTGTAAGATTCAGACAGCTGGGGACCCATCAGCCTGAGAGGCTGCTTTGGGGAGGTGGAGCCTTCACAGGCTTACTTCAATAACACCAGGGTGCATGCTCCTGACTATGGCTCTGGTCTGTCATTCCAGCCTGGTCACCAGGTACACCTGTCTGAGCTGGGGAAAAAGGGAACAAACTGGACCTGACGACCAAAATGTTAAAAATGTCACCTGTTTAAACACACACACACACACACACACACACACACACACACACACACACACCAAGACTGAATGGACTCCAGCTGCTTCTAGAGAATGGGCACTGTGAGTTTAAGAGCAACAGAGAGTGGACACTGGAGGCTTTTCCTAGACGCTTTTGCACAACATCCTCCAGGCTGGCGTCATTAGCAATAGCCTGGCAACCTCTGAAGCTGTATCCACGACAAAGGCCAGAGGGGGAGTAATCAGTGACCTGACTGTGGAGAAGACAGTGTTACCACACACCCAGAGGCACCTGGAAAACCTCTGGAAATGAAACGTCTTTGAGTTTTTAGTTATGGACAAGGATGCAGGCAGAGAAATACTGCTCAGTGCACAGTCCGCTTTGCAGAGTCCTGCGCCTGGATAGCATGGCTCACTACAGCAAAGTGCCTGTCATGTTGCCTGGCGTGCAGGTGTCCTGAAAGTATTGGTCCTGAGGGTGTGGTCAATGCAAGGATCACTCACTTGTTTCTGGGCAGACTGGTGGTCTCTGTTCATTTGTTCTATTATTGCTGTCAACTCAGAGATCTGCTCCTCAAGGTCCGAAATGATATCAGTCCTGCGGGACAAACACTCCTGTCATGACCAGAGCATGCTATCCATGCCAGGCAGACCCCAGGCTGCCTAACCCAGGTCTGCCTTGTGCCTACTCTACCACTATGGCATGGGGATGCAGCAGTGGAGGGTGGTGCTGAATAAAGCATTTCATAGTGGGGTGGTTGGACCTTAAGGGGAGCTAGCTGGTGCTGTGGGATGTCTTTCTGTATGCTGTGCATGTGTGTTACTCTGATTGGTTGATAAATAAAGCTGTTTGGCCAATGCTGAGGCAGAATAAGGTTAGGTGGGACATTCCAGCTGGAGAGAGAGGAAGAAGAAGCAGAAGAGAGGAGACGCCAGCTGCCGCCAAAGAAACAACATGCCAGCAGACTGGTAAGCCACAGAACACGTGGCAAAACATAGATTAAGAATTGTGGGTTGGGCTGGAGAGATGCCTCAGAGGTTAAGAGCACCGACTGCTCTTCCAGAGGTCCTGAGTCCAATTCCCAGCAACCACATGGTGGCTCACAACCATCTGTAATGACAGCTGGCACCCTCTTCTGTGTACACAATGAATAAATATTTAAAAAAAAAGAATTGTGGGTTAATTTAAATGTAAGAGCTAGTCAGTAATAAGCCTGAGCTAATGGCCAAGCAGTTATAATTAATATAAGCTTCTGACTGATTATTTTATAAGTGGCTACAGGACTGCGGGGGGTGGGCAGGACTGGAGAAAACTTCCAGCTACAAGCTGGAAGTGATCAGGGTAGTGTGGTGTCCTGCTGAGCAGAAAAGAAATAAGAGTGAGTGTGTTGGACACTGAGCTGAGTTTGGTTGTTGCTAGCTGAATGTAGGAGGGAGATGTGCAGAGGGTTAGGAAATGGGAAAGCCTGGGAAGACTCATGCTGAAAGACAAGGAATGGCCATGGATGGGACTGAGAGGAGACTTAAATGAATATGTGTGAGGCACCTGTCAGGTCTGCTATCCCAGCACTCAAGGACAGGAGCATAGTGAGTTTGTGTCCAGCCTGGGTCTGTAGACCAGGCTGGCCTTAAACTCACAGAAATCCACCTGCCTCAGCCTCTCAAGTGCAGGGATCAAAGGTGTGGTCCACCATACCGTGTGTGTGTGTGTGTGTGTGTGTGTGTGTGTGTGTGTGTGTGTGTTAAAAAAGTGGCTTTCAGAACACATAATGGCTTTCTGGGTTTGTGTCAAGGGTGAGCCCGGGGTGGGGTGGGGTGGGGAACAGGACTCTGCCGTGGATCTGCGAGGGAGTTCTCAAGGTTTCATTTTCTTGGTGTCCCCCATTCCTCTCTTGGCATAGAGACGGCATCAGGTGGGGAAACAGGAGAAAGGATGTAGGAGAAGAGGGGGCTGGGGGATGAGGAAGCGGAAAAGTAGAAAACCTTTGTCTTTTAAACATGATCTTCACCGTGAACAATATTCACAGCTTTAACCAGGAACAAACATGATGTGTTTTATTCTACCACAAATGAGGACGGCTTCCTTATGAGGCCGAGAGGCAGCTATAGATACGACATAAGACTGTGGGCATAGGACCCATTCCCTCCCTCAGAGGGTGGTAGGTTGAGCAGGAAAGAGAAAATAGGGGTTAATCTCTGCCACCCCCCCCCCCCCCCCCCCGCCCACACACTGACTCGATGGGAAGCTGGGGGCTGGGGTATGACTCTGAGATCAGAAACTTCCTGGTCTCCCTGGCATGGCCTCATCCCCAGCCCTTCCCAGAGGTAATCACCACCAACAGTTTACATGTTGCCTTTCTACGTAGCCACAGATGGCTGCCTATCTGTGTGTGTTTATGTATGGTATATTTGAGTGTGTGTTTGTGTGCTTTTCACCTTCTTTTATGAGACAGGCTTTCTCACTGAACCTAGAACTGGTGTTTCAGCTAGTTCAGCTGGCCAATGAGCTCCAGGGATTCTCCTGATGGTCCCTCAGTGCTAGGATTATGGGCGTGTGTCACCATGCCCAGATTCTTCCATGAATTCGAGAGACAGGGAACTAACTTGATCAGTTGAACATCTTTCCAGATCCTTTGGAACAATAGCTTCTTTTCTTGTTTTTTGTTTTTTTTTTCTTTTTTTTCTTTTTTTTTGTTTTGTTTTTGTTTTGTTTTTGGTAAAGGGTCTCTCTACACAGCCCTGGCTGTCCTGGAACTTGCTATGTAGATCAGGCTGGTCTCCAAATAACAGAGATCTACCTGGCCCTGCTCCCATAACCCCTTTCTCTCCACAGTACTGTATTCAGGGTTGTGGGGGCCCACAGAGGCTTTCTGGTGAGACCTTACTCAGGGTCAGAGAATCTGAGCTTGTTTTACCCAGCAGGGCTGCATAATGGGATGATTTGGCCACAGGCGTGGTTAACAGGTGTTTGAAAGAGTTTGCATTTGGCTGTACATTGTGCTTTGATCTTGAGAGGGCGAGGTCTTTTGCCTCTCCCCTGGGCAGTGTATATAAAGCCCATTAGAGCCAGGCAGTAGTGGCACATGCCTTTAATCCTAGCACTTGGGAGGCAGAGCCAGGTGGATCTCTATGAGTTGGAAGCCAGCCTGGTCTACAGAGTGAGATCCAGGACAGGCACCAAAACTACACAGGGAAACCCTGTCTCGAAAAACAAAAACAAACAACAACAACAACAAAAGCCCATTAGACTAAATCTCGAGGCAGCTGGATATTGACTCAGGGCCCTCCCAAAGCTATCCTGTGTCTGTGTCTTTCTCATCATCTCCTTCTATGTTTCTATCTAATACTTCCTCATTCCTCTCTCCTCCCCTGAAGAACCCTTCGACAGGTCGGAGCTGGAATCTGACACAGGGTGTGCCACTGTGTTTTCAGAACAAAACTTCTCACAGCAGACCAAAGCTGGATGGCAGAGACACTGGGAGAGCCGCCTAGGACTACAGGAAGGAGTGAGAGGCCTGAATTCAGGAAGGATAGTGTAGAAAGAGAGGACGTGAGCGAGGGGTCTGGAAGAACTGAAATGTATGGGTCTGAGCATGACATTAGAGGGTCGCAAAAGAGGAGGGGCTTCAGGGAAAGAGCAATGGCTAGTGCCCGGTCAGAACCTTCCAAACTACATCCCCTCAGAGCCATGGGCATTTTTGGATCGCTTACAATGGAGAAAGAGATGCATACTCCAGCCTCCCAGAAACTAGCTTTGCTCTGAATTCCCACACTCAGAATGCAGACTATTTTTGAATATTTCCCTGTCTCTCCCTGGTGGGAGTGCTTTCCTCTTTAGTGTCAGGTCATGTTAGCCGGGCTGTTTCCTGGGCAGGGACCTGCGACCTGGACGTGGATATCAGGTATTTACCGGGGCCAGGCTGGGCTGGCTAGCTGGGAAACTGAGAAACTGGTGCTCATCCAAAGACTTTACCTGGAAAACTTGATTTTGCTCAAGATGTCCGATTCAGAGTGTTTTTTCCTACTGAATATCTCATCTCCCAAGGTGACCGAAATCTGTTCTCGATTTCGAACAAGTTTGTAGCCAGGTGACACGTCAATCACTTCCTGGGTCTCAAGGCGGAAGACAAAGGGAAACGGTGAGCCTGGAGAAGCTGAGCTTCCTCGCCCTGCTGTGGGCTGCCTCGCATCTTACACACAGAGACGCTGTGCGGAGATCCAGGGCCCACGACCCTTCTGTGCCTCCTCCAGCCACGGCCCTCCCATCTCTCAGATCCAATCCCAACTCCCTTGGCCCCCGGCCCCTCAAACTCAGCAGTTCCAACCGGTCCTTCGACACGACTCCATCTCCCCCTCCCTTCCATCCTCCACGGTGGCCAGCAGCTGGGCATTGTGGGAGCTGTTCAACGTTTGGAATTGGACAGGCCGATTTTTTAACTAGTTGGCCCTGAAGCTACTTAACACCTCTGTGACACAGTCTCCTCTTCAGAAAACTGGTAACAATAGCCCCTCCAGAGGGCTTTTGTAAGGGGGAAGAACAAGATAAGCTACAAGGAGGTGGTTAGCGCAGGCGCAGACCCAAGCGGTGAGTTCATCCTCTCCCTTCATTAGCTGCCAGGACTGAATCCCGGCAGTCATTGGCTAACGTGGCTACAATCACAGCTTCTAGACGCGTGCAGACCACTCTGCAGTACCACAAGTCACCCCCGCCATCTCCGAACTGGCATCTCTGCCCCACCTTCCTTTAAGCCTGGTCCCCTCATGGGCCAAGGGCCCAGCATCTTGCGCTTGGGTTCTTAAAACACCACTGCCCCAGCTGGTCTCTGCTTTCACTCTGGTGCCCCCCATGTTCGAGACCTTTCCATCTCACGGTGATTCTCTTTGCTTATTTTGTTCCCGACCATTGATGCCCTTTAAAGGACTGTGTGGTCCTTGTTTAGGAAGCGGGTGGGGTGGGAATGTGAAATGATAAAATAAAAAGTAGTCAATTCTCCTACGGAGAAAGTGCATTTTCTAAAGTGTAACTATAACCTGGTCTCATGCCTATGTCAGACCCATGGAGACTCGTGCTCTGAGGCCCATGTCTTTGCTTTTGCTGGCTTTGGGTGCCTTGACAGCCCCTGTCTTGGGATTTGTGGCTTCCCACTATGGCAGAGGGCTTGCTTCCTGTACTGGGGCATGAACAACCACCATCTGTTGTCCCCAGGGACTTACACAAAGCAGGGGAGAATAGCTGGGGTTAGTTACAGCTCGGCCACTTACCATTAATACTATGAGGATTGCTCCAAGGCAATCCTCTGTTAAGGTTTGGCAGAGTGAGTGTGTAAAAAACCCATGCTTGCACACAGTAGGTGCCAGATAAATGCTCTTCCGGGCCTTTCCCCATTTCTACTCACAGGAGGAAGTTTGCTGCTCTCCCCCGGCTTCCCTGTCTGGGCTTTGTCTCTGCAAGAGAAGGATGTGCTCAGAAAGCAACAGGAGCAGCCAAGGGGCCGAGCTCAGGGGATGAGCGCTGACGTGGCCACCTCGGACCTTTGGTCTCCTAGGCCAGTTACTTGACCTTCTGGGGGGACCCTGGGGAGCTGGGGGACATGCTGGTACAGGGCTTCAGTGAGGGGACAGTTCATAATGGATGTGGGTGGGGCTGCACTCTCGAGCTCCCAGGGAGAACTGAGCCTTTGCCAGCTTCTGGAGGCTTCCCATGTCACTAGTGGTCACCTCCACAGAGGTCACTTCTCTCTGACTGACATTCCCTTGTCAACTCCATGACTGCATTGGCCCCACTTGGAGAATATACAGGTGAAGGGATGTCTCCATCTCAGTCAGTTACCTGACAACCTCCGACCTCCGCCCCACCCCTCCGCCTTCCCGCCTCTGCAGGCCATGTCCTTTCCGCCACTCACTGCTTCCTGTCCTCCTCTGAGCTGAAATCACCATGGATTTGGTTGAAGGGGGAAAAATCAGTGGATTCTGGCACATTTTTGACATCTCTGGTAGCAAATTAGTTCAAGCCAGCATGGATGTGGAAGTCCTCTCTCTCTCTCTCTCTGTGTGTGTGTGTGTGTGTGTGTGTGAGAGAGAGAGAGAGAGAGAGGGAGAGAGAGAGAGAGAGAGAGAGAGAGAGAGAGAGACAGAGAGAGAGAGAGAGAGAGAGAGACAGAGAGAGAGAGACACACACAGAGACAGAGAGAGAGAGAGACAGAGAGAGAGACACCCCTGGGTAACTGAGGAATCTATTGGTACAGGGCCTCAGTGATGGAGAAATCCAAAATGGATGTGATCAGGGATATACTCTGGAGCTCTCAGGGTGAGTTAATTCCTTGTGTGGTGGATTATTTTATCCATTACCTCATGGAGCTACAAGTACTTACTTTGGGGAAACAACAGGTTTTATCGGTTGGGACTGGAGGTAGTTGTGTTCTCTTGAAACTGGTGTAGGAAGAGTTTGCCTGAAAGCAATAAATAAATAAACACTGGAAATTAAAAAATATGTCTCAACACTCCCCAATAAGGGCATATATCCGTGGTGACTCCGAATTGGAAAGTATGACGTGACAACCAGAGTCATGAAGAGTGGAGGCCTTGAAGACCTCAGGTCTCCTCCTTGTTCTTGTCTGCTATCTCCAAGAAGTCCTGGTTGTCAGGACAAACCCCAAAGCCATTGTTCCTGAGGAGGGACTGCTGTTGCCAAAGTCTGTTTGAGTGACACACACACACACACACACACACACACACACCACACTCATTCACACCCACACCCACCACACTCACACACACTCACACCCACCACACACACACACTCACACACACCATACACCACACACATACACCACACACCACACACACACACACACACACACACACACACACACACACCATATACCACACACATACACCACACACACACACACACACACACACACACACCATACACCACACACACACACACACACACACACACCTGCAGAATTGCAGACTCAAGCCTTCTTTATTGAAATGTTGGTCAGACAGGCCTGTCCTGTCAGAACAGGGCAGCAGCCGGGCTGGTTGGAAAGGCAGGAAAGCAGGGCTTCCTGTTCTGTGGGGAATTTGTGGCGAGCTCTGGACTGGGGAATCTTACAAGACCAGGAGTACAAAAGGAACCGTCACTTCCTCTACCGAGCCCAGCCCAGTGTGTCCTTACTTAAACTTCCCCGAGGAGGTCTTCGGAAGTGGATGAGGGGTCTTGATTAGCTTCCGTGGTCCCAAGTTCCAGGGGTCCCAGCAGGTGCAGTAGATGAGAGGGTTGGGATGATACATGGTCGAGGTCAGATGTAGTCTTGGTTGCTAAGTTGGGCGCTCTGGCTGAGATGAGAAAACACCAGAGTTAAAACACTCCGAACCAAAGTAAACAGAGATAGGGAAGGATCTAGGGGCAGCCCGAAGAACAGCCGTGGAGGGTGAGCTAATGTAGGCTGTCCTGCAGAAGGATGCCTCATGGCTTGCCACTTGACCTGAAAGCAATTAAACATCCTCCACAGCTGAGTTATCACTGTAATCCAAGTATACAGTCCTTGCTCAACTGTTGCTACCCAGGCTTCCAGGTGACAGGCAGAGATGGCACAGAGGTAGCACATTGCATTTGCGAGCACACATTCCCTTGGTTTCTGTGGCCTGTTCCTCCTCAGGTTTACATTAGCTCACTCTGCAGGACGAGAGATCCCCAGAGCAGATCCCGCACAGAACTTCCTGGGAAATTCGTCCTACTTCACCATAGAGCGTGAATGTGTCTCCCTGTTTCTCGATTTGGGCACCTGCCTGAATTGCAGAAGGGAACTAAAAGCAAGTCCCCACCATGATGACTGCACAGAAGACAGCCGTCAGGTGACCCCAGAGGTACGCCTCCTGAGGACACTGATATAGGGAGTTGACAGATCTGATGAGCCTGGAGCAGGATGAATGGTGTCCTTGTCTTTCAGCACCAGCCCTGTCTCTGTACCCATCCCCCAAACCTGCGGCATATATGACCTTACAAAGAGAAAGAGACTTTGTATTAAAGAGGGAAAACTGGGTCAGAATGTCGGGGTTATGTAGCCTGTCCCCTTCATGACATGTTATGACAGTTTTGGGGGTGCTTTGGAATCAGATGGGCCTGACTTTACACATTAGGGTTGCATTATACAGCTGGATTGCATTGCTGTGCACTGTCCATGCCGGTGCATGCCAGGTTGCATTGCTGTGCACAGCTAATCAGACCTAGGGGAGCTCTCGGCCTGCACATGGAGATGAACGCCATGAACGACTATTTTGCACATAGAAACTTTTCTTTCTACTTAAAACAAAAAAAGGAATATGGGTTGATTTATATGATTTGTATGTGTGTGTGTGTGTTATTATGATAAAAGCAGCTCATTAGAGAGACAACAGAAAACACTAAGGAAGTAAAAAAAAAATATATCAAAACTGTAATATCCAAAGATGACCACTGGAAATACTTGAAGGAATGCCTTCCAGAATTTTCTGCATTCTAAAGAACAGATTTACAAAGCTTTTCATAAACAGAAGCAAAACTATATTTATATCCTGGATATGTTGTTTAAGATAGTGCCTTGAGTTTCTATTATAAAGAAATATAATATGCCATCATTTAAAAAATATTTTTTGCACTCAAGAAATTTAAAAATATGCCAAATGTAGAAAAGAGTATAATAACCTCACCTATCCCATAATTTTAACAATTGTCAAAGTGACTAACCCTATGTCCCACCCCGACTCCATTTCACTCCTCCAACATCATATTAACGTATTTTAAAAATTATGTATACAATGTTCTGTCTGCACGCATCCCTGCAGGCCAGAAGTGGGCACCAGATCTCATCATAGATGGTTGTGAGCCACCATGTGGTTGCTGGGAATTGAACTCAGGACCTTTGGAAGAGCAGCCAGTGCTCTTAATCACTGAACCATCTCTCCATCCCCCATCATATTAAATTTTAAAGCAAATTTAAAACAATCTTTCAAATAAGTCTGAGATCAGTTTCCATATCATTGCAATTCTAAAACTTAGAAAAGGATTTATTTTTAATTTTATGTACGTGTTTTTTTATCCGTGTGAGGGTATACCACAAGTGTTCAGGAACCCACAGTATCCAGAAGAGAGCAGTAGATATTCTGGAGCTGGAGTTACAGGCTTTTGGGAGCCACTGGATGTGGCTGATTGGAACCAAATTTGGGCTCCCTGGAAAAGCAGCAAGCGCCCTCGATCACCACGCTGTTTCTCTTGGCCCATTGCTGTAAATGTCTATGAATGCTATTTATACTTTAACCAGTTTTGTATTGGTAAATGTTTGTTTCCTTTTTCCTCATTCTAAAAATGCTTTTGGGTTGGGGATTTAGCTCAGTGGTAGAATGCTTGCCTAGCAAGCGCAAGGCTCTGGGTTCGATCCTCAGCTCCACCAAAAAAAAAAAAAAAAAAAAAAAAGCTTTGATATTTATTAATTTGCTCTCTTAAAAAAAAGTTCCCTTTGCATCTGCTGGAACCATATTCAAAGCATTTAAAACCAGTAATACAAAACTGATGAGCCATCAGAACAGATGTGGGCTATTAGGAAATCATGCGGTGGGGCTGAGGGTGTCAGGGGAGGAACTGGGACAAGCGAGGTGGTAGGGAGCCTTATAACAAAGGTCATTTATTGTGGTGTGTGTGTGTGTGTGTGTGTGTGTGTGTGTGTGTGTGTGTGTGTGTGTGTGTTGTGTTTATGTGTTGTGTGTGTGTGGTGCATGTGTGTTGTGTGTGGTATGTGTGTGTGGTATGTGTGTATATGTGTGTTGGTGTGTGTGGTATGTGTGTGTGGTGCACGTGTGTTGTGTGTGGAATGTGTGTGGTGTGTGTGTGTGTGTGAATGTGTGTGTGGTGCATGTGTGTTGTGTGTGGTATGTGTGTTGTGTGTGGTATGTGTGTTTTGTGTGTGTGTGTGTGTGTGTGTGTGTGTGTGTGTTACCCCGTTTTCCTTTCCTGTATTTTCTTCCCGGGGTTTCCCTCAAGGCCGGGAGGACTGCCTTTGAGCTGTGGAGTTTAAGAAAGGATCTGGGTTCTAAACAGCCTGCAGGAAAATCTTTCCAGATCTTACCTTAATTCTTTCAAAGATTCATTCCCCTGTGGTTCCTTCCCAAGGTGAGAGTCTTAAAGAAACCATAATGTTGTAGGGAAACAAGACCCCATCAGCACAAAATCGGGGTTCATTTCACACCAGATCAAGACGTTCCGGACTCATGGCTTCAGCGCTTATCCCCGAACCGCTGAGCTGCCCAGGCGGAAATCCACAGGACCGGCTGGAAACCTGCAGACCCAGCCAATGGCTTCCAGAAGGGTGCAGCGGGCAGAAACTTCCCTGAGAAGACAGCTCAGTTGTCCCCAGTATTTCAGTGAAAGTTACACTTGAGAAAGTCACCATCTGCCCAGAGTCTCTGACGGGGCCTGACTTGGGAGGTTTGCTCTGGGGAGATGGCAGGAGGGTTTGTTTCTTTTGTCACTATGGAAACAGAATGGTGCCTCATTGGCTCAAAGCAGAGGGTTGGAGAAGCAGCCAGTTAAATGCTCCTAGACTCAAATCAGTGTCCATACTCACCAGCAGGGAATTCATATGAGAGTTTTACTTCATTATCAGACATGAGGCTGAAGAAGCTTAAGATACATTTCCAGAACAATGGAATTCTACAGCATCCTGGGCCTCAGTGGTGTACGGCCAACAGTCCTGGGCTTTTGTGATTGATTTTAACTTTCAAAGTTTTCTCAGAGTCCTAGAACTGTACAGTGGATGAATCCTCCTTTTTGTTGTTGTTGTTGTTTTGTTTTTTGAAACAGGGTTTCTCTGTGTAGCCTTGGCTGTCCTGGATCTCGCTCTGTAGCCCAGGCTGGCCTCGAACTCACGGAGATCCACCTGGCTCTGCCTCCCGAGTGCTGGGATTCAAAGCTTGCACCACCACACCTGGCAGATGTGTCTGTCCTTGAAGCTTAGCTTTGAGACTTGTGGACGTCCACAGGGATGGGCCATTTTCCAGCTACCTATGGTTTCGGATTTTTATTTTTATTTTTATTTTAACAAAGCTGATCTTGCCAAATAAAACAAACAAAAAAGACAAAAACAACCAAACTAAAAAAGTGCTTGCTTATTCATTTTTATTTTATCATAACTCACTAAAAGACACACATTTTATAATGAAAGTTCACAAACAATACCTTACCGCTTACTATTCTGTTTTTCTTTTCTAAATGAAGGCTGATTCTAATCCATTAGATGACTCCTGGGTCAGTGACAGCCCACATCCCACAGTTTACAAAAGCTAAGTTCACAATCCGCGTGTGACCTGCCTGAACACCAGGCGCTATAGCTAGGCATGGGGCAACACCTCCGTTCTGTGCTCTGTTGAGCTAACAGACTAATTTGGAAATGATTAGTTCAATAAAAGCACAATTACTCTTTTGTGATTATTTTGTTTTGTTTTCTTTTTTGTTTTTCAAGACATGGTTTCTCTGTGTAGCCCTGACTGTCCTGGAACTCTCTCTGTGTAGACCAGTCTGGCCTCGAACTCACAGAGATCCACCTGCCTCTGCCCCTGCATGTGCCGCCACCACCCGGCCACAACGAATCTTCTGTTAAGAGACTTAAACCATGTGTTAACAAGAACTTTAACCAGAGAAGGAATCTGACTAGATCTACATATAAGAACGATCATGGTGACCGCAAGGCAGAGAAGCAGTGGAGGGGCCATCACAGGAGACAAAAGAACTGGGTAGGAATGTCTCAGAGGCTGATGAGTCCTAGATGTGGTCCTGGAGGGCCAGCACTGGGGATGACCAGAGGACAAGGTAGGCTGGGACGCAGGAGGGAAGGAAGAAGAGGCATTGTGATTCCTGGGTCTCCAGTTCCAGTGACTGAATTGCTGTTGGTACCTGTGGTGGTTTAAAAGAAAATGGCCCCCAAAGGGAGTCGTACTATTAGGAGGTGTGGCCTTGTTGGAGTAGGTGTGGCCTTGTTGGAGGAAGTGTGTCACTGTGGGGATGGGCTTTGAGGTCTCCTATGCTCAGGCTACGCCCAGTGACACAGTTCACTTCCTGTTCCTGTAGATCAAGATGTAGAACTCTCAGCTCCTTCTCCAGCACCATGTCTGCCTGCATGCCGCCATGTCCCACCATGATGCTAATGGATTAAATCTCTGAACTGTAAGTTAGCCCCAATTAAATGTTTTCCTTTATGAGAGTTGCTGTGGTCATGATGTCTCATCACAGCAACTGAAACTGTAACTAAGACAGTGCCCTTCACCGTTAGGAGTAAGCTGGGGATGAACAGGTTTGGGAAGAGAACATGCATTCTGTTTTGGGCATGTTGAGGTGCTGGGGGAGATCTAAGTGGTGATGTCTACTGGAGAATTCATTAAAAATTCCGTAAGTTCAAAGAAGAGTCTAGAAACAGATTTAGTGGTCGATGGAGGGGGTACATGAACACGTAGGGGACAGTATCATGTAAGAAGATGGCCTGGAACTTAGCCCCAGGCAATGCCAACATCAACAGCAACCATTTCTTAAATTCGTCAACGCAAACACACTCAACTGTTAGTTATTAGCGGCTTAAGACAAGCAGTTCTGTCAGCTCTGTGTAACAGGGAGTCTGGAGGCAGAGAATCTGTCAATCTGTCAGTGGGAGGAGCCAGCCGCATGCCTGGGGATCAGTTCGGCTATGCCAGCCTCATTGTGCCAGCTAAGAGGAGCCTCGTGGCGTCTGCAACTCCAAGACAAGATGGAGACAGACATTCAGAACTTAAAAGGAGGGAAAGACATAACTAAGAGAAATTTGATAGATTTAACTAGATTGAGAATTTACTTTGAACCTGTTCATCATGAAACTATATTTAATTTTTTTTTTTTTTTTTTTTTTTTTTTTGCAATTAGTAAAAAAGAGTGTGAGTTTTGAGTGAGCAGTGGCTGAATATAAAAGACAGAGGAAAATAGATGCTGAGGGGGATCCCAAAGCACTGACTTGCTAGCTTTTCTTCAGTTGGTTTCTTGTGGTGATCAGGTGGAGGCAGGCTCCTGGCACTGAGCTACATGCCCAGCCCTAGGACAAATACTTGGAAGTCAGTAACCACCCCAACACCCCTGCCTCTGCTCTCCCCCCAAACACAGTCACCATTTTGTCAGCTCCAAAACAGCAGAGGGACCTGAAGTGGAGGCTTTCCAAGGTTAGCAGCATTTCCAACGTCTTCCCTCAGGGCCTGGAGGAGACCAGACTGCCTTTGTAGGAAAGTACAGTCAGTGGTGCCGCCTTAACATTGTGGACAGCTGTGTCATCAGAACTGGTTTGTGCATGGTTTGGGGAAGGGACACCGTCCTGTGTGATGTTGCTGCCCTCATGAGGTGGCAAGTGTGAAGAGCCAGGAGCAGCCAGAGGCTTTGCATTCGGTGAGTGTATTTGCTGACTGAGAACTGCCCCTGTCCTGCCCCCCACCCCCAATAAGGAAGGCAGTGTTCTCTTAAGGGGCTTGCCGAGACCCCCCCGTACACTCTGTTGTCTTTGGCCACGCCTTGACTTTTGACGTCTGACGGTTAGGATGCTGTGCTGACCCTCTTGGACTCATTCAGCTGTTCTTGACAGGTTCCCACCACAGAGCTACAGAACTGTGAAAGCTCGCACTTCTGTGGTCACACCTAGAGGGGCCCCTGTTCTGGGTATTCTCCCTCTCCCTCGAACCCGCTCCCTCCCAAGTGTTGGGCTCACCCGCATCTCCATAGCTGGCCCTTCCTACCTCCTGCCCCTTGAGAGGAAAGCTCACAGTGTTCGGAGGCTTTGAAGGTTTGTGCTTTGTGTTGCCGGCAGGGTCGGGGACAGATACTGTCTGAGAACACCAGAGGGACCGGAGTGGCAACAGGAGCGTGCAGAGGAGCTTTGTGAGTTTTCCAGCGGGGCGTGGCCCCCCGATTTTGGCTTCTTTTAATGCTTGCATCTCTAAGCTGCACTTGGCAAAGTGTCTGGCCCACTATAAATAATGTCTGAATGTGATGTGAAAATTTAGTTCTTTAACAATTTATTATACCCAGCAAAACGTTCAATCACCATAGATGGAGAAAACAAGATGTTCTATGACAAAGCCAAATTTAAACAATATCCATCCACAACTCCAGCCCTATAGAAGGTACTAGAAGGAAAACTCCAACCCAAGGAAGTTAACCACACTCATGAATGTTGGAGAACCCCACCCCTAAGCCCACTTTCAGTAACCCAGTGACGGGAGGCCACATCATCCTCAGCCACCATCTGTGGCACATCTCCACTGTCACCATGAGTCACACAGTCTCTCTATGTGAATGCGCTATGCCTCCTTATAAAAAGTCAGTGCCTTCTCTTCCTGCTCTCTTTCCCCTCTGAGTACCCACCCTCCCCCAATAAACTTCTCCAGTGAAACCTGTTGCATGGTGTGACTTGGTGGCATTTGTTTGCTCCGATCTGCCAAGGTCCCTTTTGCCGCTTAAATCATAACAATGAAAACACAGGAAATAATCTCAAACCAGAAAAACCAAAAGAAGGAAAACACCCCCACCCACCACCATAAATAATAGGAATTAACAATCATTGGTCATTAATATTTCTCAGTATCAATGGACTCAATTCCCCAATAAAGGACATAGGCTAACAGAATGGTTTCTAAAACATGATCCTTCTGTTGCATCCAAGAAACACACCTCAACATCAAAGACAGACATTACCTCAGAGTAAAGGATTAGAAAAAGATTTTCCAAGCAAATGGACCCAAGAAGCAAGCTGGTATAGCTATTCTATGATCTAACAAAGTAGACTTCCAACCAAAATTACCCAAGAGGTGGGGAAGGACACTTCACACTCATCAAAAGAAAAACCTACCAAGATGCCATCTCAATTCTTAACGTCTATGCCCAAATGCAAGGGCACCCACATTTTAGCGCTTGCTGGTGACACCACTTGCCAGCCAACAGCCAGGCTTACTTCTTTTTGATTTGAAAATTTTGTGGCACTTGGCTCTTCATATAAAACAATGAAAAACAAAACAGCATTAGCCTAAGTCAAACTTAATGCAGTGAAAACAGACAGAAGCCGACATGATACTCAAAGCCTATATTCTTGTTGGGTTTTGGATGTATGAATGTAGACTAATACTTGCTTATGAAAGAAAACACAAAGAAACTGAGAATGTTACCAAAATTTTATGTCAAAAAGTAGTTTCATATTTCATTCATGAATCTCAAAATGTCCACAACCCAGTATGGATATTGAATCTAACCCAGGAAGGGATACACTGTTTTTGTTTTGTTTGAGACAGGGTTAAATAATAATAATAATAATAATAATAATAATAATAATAATAATCCAGAAACCAAAATCAGTCTCAGCTGTCCTGGAATTCGCCCTGTAGCCCAGGCTGGCCGTGAACCCAGAGATTCTGAGATTAAAGGTGTGTGCCACCATCACTGGTTAGCAGGGGACATATACAGCTCAGTGATAGAGCACTTGCTGGTGAGGGAGCCCTAGCTTCAATCCCCAGTACCACAAGCAAAGCAATCAATACAAAAACAAAACTGTGAAGGAGAAACAAGGACATTGAATGACCTGTTCTATGAATTCCAACAATGTTCACACTTAAGAAACCATTTCTAAATAGCTGTGTGATCAGGAAATTGCGAACTATAGGAAGAATTGTGTCATACTTTCTGAACATCCCCACATTCACTATCTGCTTAGTAGTGGCTTTATTCTTGGTTGGTGTTACTCTGGGATAGAGCTATTGTGAGTGAGCTACATTCATGGTGTAGTCTAGGTCTAAAAATACCTGAGGGCCAGCAAATGGTCCGGTGGGTAAGGACACTTGACATCAAGCCTGAGCACCTGAATTTGATACCCAGAAGCTACATGGCTAAAGGAAAGAACTGACTCTTGCAAACTGTCTCTGACCCCAACACCATCCCCACATTAATCATTTTTTAAAGTACAAAAAAAAAATCTATAAAATATTCTAAGACCTGCTTACTATTAATTTAATGTTTTTTAATTAGTTAAACAAATATGGGATGTTTCTAGTAAAATCCAACATAAAGACTCCATGCTGGATTGTATGAGACTTGAGACAAAAACCACACACAGGAAGACACAGGGCAGTTTAAGAATTAGCTACTTGTGTTTATTTATCTGATTTACAGTTGGTATAGCAAAGGAAGGTGCATACAGAGCTATTTGACATGGTCCAGTTCCAGATGTGACACAGTGGTATTCTCCTGGAGCCCCCAGGGCCCCATACCATGACTGGGGCCACACTCAGAATTAGGGAGAGGGGCTGTGCATGCCTCTACTCACCTGACTGCAGAGGTGACCCCAGACAGAGGCAGCCCTAGTTTCAGATGTCAAGCTGATGTGAGAACCACCCACGACTAATTTTAGCACTAGGAGCCTGGAATACAGTGGAAAACATGCCTTCAGTAGAGGCCAGGCTCTCGTGAGTCCCAACATCCTCCACTGACCATTTACGTCAGACCAAAGGCAGGCAAAAACTAGAAACCAAAATCTACTGAATTAACAAGGGCATTATTAACGTCTAAGGATTTAAACGTAAGGCTATTTACATAAGGTCTGGGATCTTCAAAATTCAGGGCAATTTTAATTCTGAGTTTGAGAAGATGACTCTCCTACTAAGTAACAGGACACTCAGAAGTACCTGAGAAATAATCACAGAAAACCCTGAAGAAGAAAACAACTGGGTTTTCCCATGCAAGTATATACCAGCCAATACTGTAAACCAAACAAAAAATGCCGTGAACAGTATCGGAGCATAATAGTTCCACCGGGGAAGAACTTTCTGGAAGGCTCTACTTCGGATTACATTTTACAGACAGCCTGATGTAACAGATTCTCAGTACCAAAAATAATTTTAGGCGAAAACTTCAGAATCAGCAAGACCCAGTTTTAAGACAGGATTCATTTGCAGAGACAAGCATGCACCAGGGTAAAATTACTGTGTTCCAAAGGAACATCAAAGTCAATTTAATTGTCAAAATCCCGTCTGGTTTAACCAGATGTGCTCACTTGGTGCTAAGACACTATTCTGCCTCCAGTGATCACTTAGGCACTGACTACACAAAAGTATACAAGTATTCTCAACACAGAACTCCACAGAATCCAGCTTAATTACGGTGGTGGATGTGGCATAAGTTATTTAACACTTCCCTACCCCTTGAGCCCTCACTTCCTGCTGCTCCTTCTTCGGAAGCTGTACATGTCCAAGCAACAGAAGAGTCCTTTCCTGGGGAACCAAGACAAAGCTTGGAGCTTTTGCTCAGGGAGGCACCCAGTTATTTATAGACTAGAAATACAAATGCTATTTTAAAAAATGAATTGGAGTATTTAGGAAATTGAACCACCAGGGAGTCTTGTGTTAATGCCTGCTTTATCAAGGTCACTTGCTAGCCCGGAGTCCTTCCAAAACGTGTGCGTGGTCTGTTTGCAGCAGTGAGGCCAGGCAGAGGGTGACGAAGGGGAGACATCTTTCCACCCTTTGTTTCTGAGAAATTTATCTAGAAAAGTGTTAGCAAAGGTTCTAGAAATGTAGAAAACCCATAGGTTCTTACCGTCGCATGGATTTTTTTTTTAACCCTTTGAGTGCAGCTTTTCTTGGGAGAGGAGACTCAAGAGAGAGAAAGAAGCAACCCCCCACCCTGCAGAAATGAAGAATTCCTCTTAAGCAAAATATTTGCAAGTTAAGCACCAAGAGGACCAACTAAGAGACTTCCTGCTTTTACAGACAAAACAAGGAGTTCCGACTCATCTTCTCCACATGTGACACTTTCTTGAACAACTCCTCAGGGACAAAGCCATGGCCTGCCACCTCAGGAAGCAGAGCTTTCCCACCTCAAGGCCTGCGTCACACTGCTGAATGCTGGACCCATCTTCAGGCCTCACTTGTCTTAGCTCTCCTATGAGCAAGGTCCTTCTCTACTCCTGCAGACACCAAGAACTAGGCAGCTGTCTTAATTTGCTTAAGGAGAACAACGGAACCCAACAAACACACTCTCGAAACAAGAGCCTGGGTTTTACTTCAGTTTATAATTTAATGTGCCTGAGAATTTTTGTGCAAATACATGTCATCTTTCATTAAAAATATGCATAGCACACTTTGGAAAAAGTTAGTTACAACTAACTTTTCTTAAAAATTTACAGATATAAATATACAACATAATCTGAGTCCTACTGATTGCACTTCTGATTCAAATCCTTCCGGCCTCCAAGGAAATTTGAGAAACATGTAATTGTGTTTGCATTCCTTGGCCACCATATTATCCAGAAGAAATATCCTGAAAAACTTCCTTGATTCCAATCTACCCCTATTTTCCTTTTGAAATCCCTCCCAAGCCCACTCATAATTTTTAAAATTTTTGTTATGTTGTACAAAAATACAAGTTTAAAAAACTGGAGTTTTAGTAATCATAAATACAAAGAAATCTGGGTGGTATTTGGGTTCTCAGTGCCTGAACATTCTGAAACGAGAAAGTCTCCATTTTTGAAATAAGGGACAAGAGAAAACTCCTTATTTGCTAATGCTGTGAGTGCACCACTGGACAGATGCATAATTTGACCGGGCATCAGCAGGGAAAGCATCTACAGTCCCAGGAACAGACCACGCCCTGCAGCACCCTCTGGGGCAGCCTCCGGCCGGGACAGCCAGGGTCCTAGCTTTCTACCTAGGCAGTGTCTCCTGCGTGTTCTAGGGACAGAGGGGCCGGCAGCTCAGTGTTACTGCCGTGTTTCAATAGGACTGGGTTTCTTCTATTCACTTTTCATTTTCCAGACAAGGAAACTCAGCTGAAGAAGCGTGCTAACCCTTCCGTTTCTGTCTCCGACCTACTCACGTCACTTCTTCCCACCTTCCGTTGACTCCATCCTTGAAGCCCTCATCCAAAAGCTTCCATCCTCCCACTGCACCTCTCCACATCCGCATCCCTTCTGCGACATTCCTCTTCTCTCCTCAGGCCAGTCCCCCATGCTCAGTGCGCCTCTAGCCTTCCTGTGCTAATTTATACCCGAGGTCAGCAGTGTTGAGCCTCAGTCTTCCTTCAGGACACCCACTTTGGGCGAGGCTGTGCAAACTGGGACTCCAAAACTACCCATAATGACCGGTAGACTCTGATTCCGCCTCAGCCCGCCCAATAAACTGCCACCTGAATTTAAATAAACAGCAGACTCTGGTCTCTGAAGACCCATGTCTGCCTCTCGGCTTTTCCCGTTCTCCTGGGCGTCAGGGGTCTTGACCACTCTGGCTATCCCCAGTCTCTTCAGCCTGTCCACCAAGTTCATCTTCAGCTGGCCAACATCAGGAGGAGTCCTGGAAGGTCTCAGGCCATACATTTCTTGCAGGAATGTTTCAGCGGGCCGGGAAGCCAGAAAGTTCTCAGAGATGTGGACTCGGGGCTCAAAGGGCAAGGGAGAAGAGCATGGTGACTGTGATGGGGAATTGGGTGGTGTGGAAGGGGTGGCCAGGGCCTTGGGGCGAGGCTGCAGGAGAGGGTTTTCTGAAGCCGGGCTGTGGTACATCTTAGCAGAGATGCCTCGCTCCTGCAGAAGCTTGGCTAAACTCCGTGTGCTGCTGAACGTTATGGTGGAGTCATGCCGGTTTGTGATGGATTCCCCAATGCTGAGTCTATAGGACACGGCAGGAGAGTTCACAGCCGTGTGCGAGGAGCTGCTCCCGCTACTTCCACAGGACAGTGACGGGAACCCGGAGCTGGAAGAAAAGAGGGAGTGCGCCTCGGAATCACGGACACCTCACCGACACTTAACAGAAAGAAAACACACCAAGGAAACAACAGCGTGCGCAGCCTTGCACACAAGGCAGCCTTTCATTTGCATGAGGATGACCAACCAGTTGTGTTCTCAGGGACAGCCTTTCCAATTTAATTTCACTGGAAAAAAGCAAATGTCTAATTGTGAAACTGCCAGTTTCTCAAACAGTGTTAACTCTAAACCACAGTAAAACATGGATATTCATGAACCACATTGTCAGTCTTGGTTTGAAATGTGTACTTTTAAGAAATATAAAACAATGAAAAGCTTTGACAGTTATTAGATCTTGTTGCTTATTCTAGGCTTGGTTAAGAATAAGAGCTAGGGGCTGGAGAGATGGCTCAGCAGTCAAGAGTACTGACTGCTCTTCCAGAGGTCCTGAGTTCAATTCCCAGCAACCACATGGTGGCTCACAACTGTCTGTAATGAGATCTGGCACCCTCTTCCAGTGTGCAGGCAGAACACGATGTAATACATCTTTTTTTTTTTTTTTAAGAGCTAAATTAAATCATATTTATCATCATGGTGGAGTGGAAGGGCTTGTCTGTAGTCAGCTTTCCTTTGTGAACAATGTTACCAGGATTTAACACATTTTCACTGGAACAAGGTGATCATACGTATCATAGTATCAAGATTTTTAAAGATTATGAACTAAAGACAAGGATAAGATTGATATATTAAGTAACAGCTTTCCAGAACACTAACTTGTGCAAAAGACACAGCACTGTGAAAGTCTGACTTTCTGGTCAGAGCAGCCCTGCTCAGAACCTTCCTCTCACATCCTGGAAGAATTTCCTGCCCCTCCCCAAATCGTGTACCTGAAAAAAGTCCTTTGAGAGTCAATTTTCTAGGGCATACACTGGTATGTAACGACTGTAGGAAACTTGCAGATATGCTCATGAGAGCCCCTACGAGGACCCTGCCTGGCTATCACCAGCCTGCTGCTTCCGGCTGACCTATGCATGAATGGTCATCTTCTCTCCTTGCTGGCTGCTAGAGACTCCAGAGTGAGATGCAGGGGTCTCCTTAGTGCACAGTAGCCTTCCCGGCCGGCCGGAGGACCCACACACTGGAGTTTGCTCTTCTACCCACCATACCGACTTGCCTCTGCACCATCTTTCTTTTTTATTTCTGATCATACTTCCCTGCAAAGACCAAAGTCTGAACACCACCTCTTTGGAGAACCGGCAAGCTAGAACCAGCGTCAGCATGGCTCAGTGAGTGAAGCCTGGGCAGCTGGTATCATAACTCGTAGAAATGTCTTCGGATAGAGTTGCGTGAGTTAGGTAGTCTTAGGGTGAGGGCTGGCCTGCTCGGAAGAGCAGCACTGTGCTTAGGACGGGGCTATGAAGCATTGGTGTGGGGGCTGGCACTCCGCCAGAGGTGACCAACATCGCCTACACAACAAACCCGGAAAGCAACTTTGGAAACTGGTGTTCGGGCGAGCTTTTCTGGCGGGCAGATCTCCGAGTGCACTGTCAGAAAGCGATGGCGAAGGTAATGAATCAGAACAAGACAAGTTGCACGGATGGAGCCCAGGCCCTCATGACAGTGTCTGTTTAGATCTTGAACCTGCATCCCTTTTCTTGCAATGAACAGGAGCCGCATGTGCAACAGCTTCCTGTGAGTCTTCCTGGGAGAGTACTGAACGCAGAGGCATCTGGAGCCATCTGAATATGAGCAGCGTCAGGAATGGAGGCCGTCTTGGGAAGAGTGTGGCGGCTCACACCTTGCAGCCTGATTCACTTTGGGTACAAACAACCTCAGGTGAGTCATTTGTTAGCCGTCTGCTCCTGGGTCAGTCACCTTATAATGTTCTATGCCTCCATTTCTTCATTTCTGCCTACTTCAAAGAGTTATGATCAAATGAGAACATGAAACGTCAAAATATTCTGAAGACAAATAGTCACTAATAATTAAACTAATGAACTAATTCAAGCCCTGGGGCTCTAAGAAGGAACCTTGTGTGAGGCCCCTGACTTCCCAGCCCCTCTTACCTAGGGGTAACCTGAGTGATGTCAGAGGGATGTAAGATCCTACAGGTGGTGAAGGTGAAGGTCGAGTTCGTGCCTGACAGACACTTTCCTGGGTTCGAGGTTGCAACTGAAACAGAGATTTTTAGAAAGCCAAACACAGAAGAGAAAGACTAGGTTAATAACATAAAAGGCTCATCATTATTTTGTTAGCAACACAGCATCTATCAACTGCCTTTAGTAGTAGAAAGTTCCTAAATATGGAAATGAAATATATATAAATGATAAACTAGTGTTAACTGATTAGTATATAGCTGAACTTACAGTACTTTAAAATTATAAATAAAAGGAGTAAAAACAGCTTAGAAATGAGTGAAAACCACTCTGGAAAATGCATTAAAAATTAAGATAAAAGAAAAAATTAAGATCTAGTTATTGAGATGCCTGGGTCAAGCTACCCGCCCTGGTTCTTAAAGTATTGTGTGTTGACTCTAGAAAACTTCCTGGTAATTCGAGGATGAGGCCTCTTTTATTTTATGTTTTCCTTTTTTGATGGGGTTGACATTTGCATGCTGGCATAAATGCAGTGGTGGGTCAAAATTCTGGCTCCTTAGCACAAGTCAGGACAATGACACCAGATTATACTTGCATTCTTCATCCTTATATATCACAGTATCTTTGTTCAAAGCCAGATGCACTGAAGGAGGTGTTTGATGAAGGTGTAAAGTTATCATGAAGCCTTGAACCTTTTTACTACGCAGTGCGTGGAGACAGGAAGTGTCCACTGAGCACCCCTGCTGTGTACAATGCAGCCGATACAAACAGCGGTGACCTACAGAAACGCATTTGTGCAGCTAAGTTAGAACTGTATCAGGGAACATCATTTGCTAACACACAAGCTATAAATCTTCAGACCTGGGAATCTGGCAGGCATTTTCTGGGGGAAAAAGCTGTCGTCAGCATTTTCTAGCAATGACAGCTGTGAGCTTCCAGTGACACTCAGTGTTTGGAAACCTCCTAACACAGCCTGTCTGTCATGCTGAGGTCCTTAGTGACACTCAGTGCTTGGAAACCTTACATCCGCTGCTGATAGCCTGGAAACCTCCTAACACAGCCTGTCATGCTGAGGTCCTTAGCAGTGACATCAATACACCACCTAACGGAAAGTGTCAACATCTGGGTGTCTGTGTAACTGTCTTAATGACCAACGCAGGTCACCAAACCGTGCATGAGCACATGTTCAAAGTGTAGGGCAAACACATTTTCATGAAAACTAATATGAAATTCATTGCTAGGGTTTCAGATTCCACACTGCTGGAGAAACCACCACTTCCCAAGTTCTTACTGATTTCAAACATCCATAATTCTCGAAGAGACCATTAAAATAATTTTTTCTTTTCTAGCTACATATTCTTGAAGAGACCATTAAAATAATTTTTTCTTTTCTAGCTACATATTCACAGGAGGAGTATTTTCTTCACATTGTTCATCCAAAACAACACTGCAACAGACTAAATGCAGAATGATATTCATGAAGAGAATCTTCTATTAAGTTAGAAATTAGACTTGCAAAATTGTAAGACAAAAACCATTTTCTTACTATGTACAATACACTTATTTTTCAGAAAACAGTATCTGCATAATATAATTTATTTATTTATTTATTTAGTTTAGCTGTCATAAAACTTGCTCTGTAGACCAGGCTGTCCTCGAACTCACAGAGATCCACTTGCCTCTGCCGCCTCAGTGCTGGGATTAAAGGCGTGTGGCACCACTGCCCAGCTCAGAATTTTTATTCTTAAATAAGCTATTTTTCCTGGAAAGTTCTCAGTTTTTATTCTAACTTAGTATCAATAGACATATAGATAATAAACCTTCTTGAGTTCTCACGGACTTTTAAGGAACCCAAAGGCTTGCAATCCACTAATTGCCCTGATCCATCTCATCTCTCTTCCTATTTAGTTTTGCAGGCTGGTGGGATAAAATGGAGAAAATTAGAAATGTCAGGAATGCTACAGACTTTTATTAGCTTACTTCCACTAGTGAATACATGTCAGAGATGGCGCGGGGTAGCCGGACAACCACAGTAGGCTGGTGCAATGCACTGGTTCTGAGGCCTTGTTCAACAAGCACTCTCCTCACCTGTAACTGGCCCGCCTGCTGAGGTAATGGGTGGCAGGAAGGTCCCCGTCACTGGCATGGGAGCTGCAGGTTTCGGCTCCTCTTGAAGAGGCTGCTGAACCTGAAAAGTGATTCCCTCCTCTTCATCCTCCTCTAAATCCGAGATGTGATAGACGACATCCTTGGGCATTTGGGTGAAGCCTTTAGTAATGACTCCTGGTCGTGGGTCAAGGATGGTTCCCAAGTTTGGTTGAGCAAGCTGCTGCCAATGATGCAGAGTCTGTGATCCTGGATGGGCAAGCAGGACAGGCGTGCATTACATTTCCCACAGGTCCTCAATTTGAAGAAGGAAGAATTGTGTGAGTAATAACAACAATGATAAAGACAATGACACTTACCTGGGTTTGGTATTTTGATAAAATTTGTAAATTTAGCTCCTCTGTAGAAAACTGACATATATTGAACGTTTGAGCAATAGCTTTTCTATTTCAAAAGACAATCTTCGAAGGGACATCCAAAGAAGAGAAGAACCCACTAAGGTATTTTTAACAGGACCCGAGCTGCTCAGGCAGGAGGGAGGCCACCCACTTTGGTCACCCCATGCCCTTGTACCAGATGTAACATCTAATTGTCACTCTGGTAACTTCAACCTAAAATCATCAACTCTAACCAATACTGGGTCAGACTAGGAGTCCTTATAGGCTGCCTACTCAAACTTCTGTTTAATAAGGAACCTTTTACCACAGTATTAGAGAATCACTCATGGACCATCAATAGCCCATAAATCAGACATTAATTTTGAGTTTCACTTGTACTTTAGATAAAATTGAACCGAAGGAGAAAAAAGTACAGGCATGCCTGTGTGCCTCTATGTCAGTGACACTGCTTGGGTGGAAGTTCTTTGTGGGTGTACTCTAGATAATTTTCATTTATCACCTCCTGTTGGTGTTACCATGGTAACTGCTATCAATGGTATTCTGTAACCACAGTTAGGAAAAGATTTTCCCCACTTCCCTTTTCCACTGATACAAGACATCAGAAAAGAATGAACAGCAAAGGCTTAGTGACACAGGCCTCACCACTCACTAGCTGTCCAGTACACGGTGCCGCCACTCAGACAGCAGATTGAAGGTGACGGGGAGGGAGCTGGCGCACACGGTGCTCTCAAAACTGCTGCTGCACAGATTTCAATTCTAGGAGAGCCGTCTAACGTGCACAGCTGCTAAAGGCTGTCGTGGACTTATTACCTTCCAGGGGCTTGACAATCTGTAACTTCTCTGGCATGAAGCCTCGAAGGCAGCCGGCACTGCCGAGGTCCGTGGTCTCGGACTGGTCAGTACAGAACGAGTCAAGGTGCCCTGTGGGGGTGTCACAGCTACCGACTTCCTCCTTCTCAGCCAGGACCTGGATCTTCCGTTCCCACTCCTCAGCAAAGAACTGCTTCTCACTTAGGTAGTTCTGTCTTCGCAGGCTGAGGCGATGCAAAGCCGTAGCCAAGTCAGTGTCTTCAGTGGGTGCTGGGTGGCTTGGGGGCTGAGAGTTCCTGTGGGGAGACCATATTCGCTGACGAGATTGTGGTTGTGCGCACAACCTAGACCTCTCCTTTCTACAGTGCTGGACATTCGAAGACTGACCTCAGGAAGGAGGTCTTTTCTAAGCTATTTGAAATACAGAAAACAACAACACACAAAACCATCAACAATACTATACATCACTGTAATATATCATTTCCAATTACTTCTACAAAGTAAAAAATATATTGTGTTTGCTACCTTTTCCATTTCATTTAATTATGAGGCTGCAGGTATGTCTACCTTTAGATCAAGGTCAGAGAATCACAAAGCAAGCATTATTACAGTTTACAGAATTGCTCAGTTCACTGAGCGCAGGAGGTATCACCACTGTTTACAGCTGTGACTGAAGAGGAGAGCTAGCTAGCCATCAACTATTACATGCTATTGATCACAAAATGCAGTTACTTCAAAAACTGTGAGTAGGGTGTGGTAGGGGCATGCCAGTAATTCTAGCACTCGGGAGACTGAGGCAGGAGAATCATGGTTTTGATAGTAGTCTGGGCTGCACCAAAAGTTCAAGGCAGCCTGGCTATACATGGAAACACCCTACCTAAAAACAAACAAACAATAATGACAGACAAAAAAAAAAAAAAAAAAAGAAAAGAAAAAAGTAACCGGTACTGAAAAAGGTGTGAAAAAACTTATTTTGGGTCACAAGCATTGCCCAACTATGCAGACTATTTAAAAGCAATCAAGGATTATAAATGACAAGGTGCTAAATTCTCATACGTCTCTGACGCATTTTCTTCACTTTCCAGCATTGTGAAGCTGGGGTCGTTTAGAATTGGTGCAGAAGCAACAGTCAGAGCTGCTGTCAGCCACAGTGAGCGCACTGAGCCGCACGTGATCTGAGCCGCACGTGATCTGCTACGCCAACACCGTAAGCAACGCAGACCCACAGCCAGGAGCCATGCCTTACCCTGGCGCCTCTGTGCAGCTCCCTTGGTTCACGAGTGTTTTGTCCTCTGTTTGCTGGACACCGGACTCAAAGGGTTTTGCCGTCATGATGACACTTGAGCGGTTGGAGCCTGGGATGGGCAGCAGGGCCGGGAAGGTGACAGAGCGGCCCCGAGCGTCATTGGCAACCTTGACGGTATCAAACACCCGTTTCTGCTGGGCCCTGTCCAAAGAAGCATTCACTCCTGTTAGTGTCACCCACTAGAGGGCACCCACGAGACTGGGGCATGCACAGGCAAAACCAGAAACGGAGCTGCCCGGAATACTCCCAAGTTTGGGGGAGATGAGAAAGTCAACTTCGGTACAGGAGAGCTCCCTCATGAGAAGTCAATCTGCACAGCAGATTCCCTCCTGACCGGCATTCATCACTTTGTGTTGTGTTTCTTCCCCCGGTGCCCAGGGATCAAACCCAGGACCTCGCTCTGCCTCACAAGCCCCCACCACTGCAATCCCGGCCTGCGGCTTCTTTTGAATTTCCACTCCAACGGTGTGGTCACAGCCCTTGTGACCTGTACTTACTTTTGTTTAAACACAGACTCCTCATCCAGACTCAGCTTTTTACGCATGGTCCCTTCAATCTCAGCTGCCAATGATTCCTAAGGAAAGGAGTTCAAGGTCTGTCACATGATTGCTACCCTCAAGTGAATTAAAGGAGAGTCTATACAGGAGTGTATTTTTTAATGTTATAAGAAAAGGAAATACAAGGAAATGCGGACTAAAGTTCAAAGGGGAAGAGAGACTGGAAATAAAAACTCTTAAACAAGATCCAGCTATCTCTCCATGAAGCACTGTTCTAAGGCGGCAATGGCCAAGACCAGTAGATGAAAAGCCAGCATCACGTAGGGAGACACAAACACAGACGGTCTGACAGGCTGCAGACCAAGGCAAATCTGTAAAAAATGTTCTGCTTACTTCCTTGTGACTTCTACATGCTTACATGTTTGGATAATTTGCTCAGAAATTAGGATTCAGCTAGCATGGTTATCACACTTGGTGGGGTTGGACGGGAGGGTGACTGGCTCTGTGACCCGTAGTTGTGATGGTTTAATTGTCAACTTGACAGCCTAGAACCAGCTGGGAAAAGTCTCAATGAGTGACTGATCACACGGTCGGCCTGTGGGCATGTCTGTGGGGGTACTGTCGTAATTATGCTAACTGAAGAAGTCCCAGCCCACCGTGGGCAGCACCATCCCCGAGGCAGGGGGTTTGAACTGTTTAAAAGTGGAGGAATTGAGCACAAGCAAGTGTACATCTTTCACTGCCCTCTGCTCGACTGAGGCTGTGATATGAGCAGCTGATGTAGGCTCCCGCTGCCTGGACTTTCCCAACAGACCGGACACCTAGAACTGTGAGACAGACAAACTTTCTCCCCAAAGTTGCTTTTTTTTCCAGAGAATTGTATCACAGTCATGAAAATGAAATAAGACCAGTAGTCACCACAGAAATGACCAAAGAACCTGGGTGGAGTTAAAACCAATGGCTGAAAGTTTGATGAAGACATTTACCCTTGATCACTCTGTTAATGCAGTATCTGCTAGCTTTCATTTGTGTATAGTAAATTAGTAGTGCTAATTTAATTAGCTCATTATTAACTTTCAAGGGTAAAAACCTATCAGATAATACTAACCAAAAATTTATAATTAACAATAGGATGAATGTATCTCCTGAAATAACACAGCATATATCACACTGAAATAACTACATACAAAGGTATCCTATTTTTCTTAATTTGTATGTATGTATGTATGTATGTATGAATGTATGTATGTATGTATGTGTATACATGTGTATGTGTGTGTATGAGTGAGTGAGTGAGTGTATGTGAAGGTCAGAAGACAACTCTGTGGAGTTGGTTCTCTCTTTCCACTTTTATGTGGGTTCTGGGGATTGAACTCAAGCCTCCAGGTTTGCATGGCAAAGACCTTTTACCCACTGAGCCACCTTGGTAGCCCCCAAACATATCCTTCAAAGGATATTTTTGGAGCTGGGTGCCATGGCCTGCATATATAATTTCAAGTAGTCAAGGCTGAGACAAGAGGACCACTTGAGCCTAGGAGGTGGAAGTTAGCCTGGCTATGGTAGAGAGACGCCTTCAAAATGAATGTCGGAATAAATAAATGAGCAAATAAACACACGAATCAGTTTACAAGTAATGGCATTGTTGGGAGGATTGGGAAAATTTGTGTGGGCTCTGGATGAGACGACAATGTATCGAGTCAAACTTCATGATAACAGGTGGCACATCCTTGTCTCTACTAAACACTGTCCCTGTCTTTAGTAAAGAGAAACTTAAGCACTAAGTAGTCAAAGGGACTGACACTTGCTATCAAACAGTTCAGGAAAAACAACAAAAACCACCCACCCACCCAACGAACAAAAACACCACCAAGGGAGGAAATAGCAAATATATTAATTATTCATGTGAAGAATTCATAAAAATGTCTTGTACCACTTTTTGGAATTTTATTCTAAGTTTTAAATTATTTTAAAATCAAAAACAAAATGCTGGAGATGTAGGTGGTGGAGCTCTCGCCTCGCGTGTGAGGCCCTGAGTTCAATTCCCTACATTGCTGAATAAATAAATGTTCAACAACAACAACAACAACAACGACAATAACGTGGTTCAGTGGGTAAAGGTGTAAACTGCCGGGACTGATGACCCGCGGTCAGTCCACGGGGCCCACCCACCTGGTGGAAGGAAAGGACAGACCCTAGAGAGTTGTCCTCTGATTTCCATCAACCATGGAAGGGAAGGAAGTGGGAGCCAGGAAGACAACTGAAGAGAGGAAAGAGTGGCCAGGGAAGGGAGAAAGCGATTGTTGATAGATATTCACACACACACACACACACACACGCTCTAAAATAAATGTAAAAGCACCCAACAACCAGTCTGGCTAGCCTGTGCTATATAGCAAGTTGGAGGCTAGCCTGTGCGAAACAGTGACCGTCTCAAAAGTTCAGAGTTGTGTATAGTTTCTGTAAGAACCAGGTGTTAAAATAGCTCTTTGAAGCAATGTAAAAAATTCTGGCATAAACTCAATTTTTAATTGAGTTCTCCCATTCCCCAAATACTGTTTTATTAATGAATTAAAAAATTAGGGTTCCTATCTGCAGGAGACTTACATTCTAGGTAGAGTTAAACCTACCAAGAAGTTAAGACTTCTCGATAGAGGTTCAGATGTTTGAAGCATGCGTAAGGTGGACAAGAGCCCTGCCTGAAACTCACAGGGCAGAGAGGGAACCAACTCTAGAGAGTGGTCTTGGTCAAGTTTCTGTGACAAATCACTGTAACCAAAAGCACTTGGGGCGGCGAGGGCTGTTTCACCGTAAGACTGTAAGTCAGGCACCCATGAATTTGGGGTAGGAACTCAAGGCAGGAATCGGGAAGCAGGAGCTAATGCAGAGGTCATGGTGGCGTGTTCCAGCTGCTTTCTTCAGGATTACCAGCCCAGGGGTGGTACCACTAGGGCACCTGCACATCAACCACTAATTAAGAAAATACCCCACAGGCCTATTGTATGGAGGCATTTTCCCAATTGAGAGTCCCTCTTCCCAAATGACCCTAGCCTGTGTCAAGTGGACAAAACACCAGCCAGCACAAACACTGTCTTCTGACCTCCATGTGTGCACATGACACATGACCAGGCACACGCACATGTACACACACTAAATGGGAAAAGGAAATCTTAAGTGTGTGGCCAGGAGATGGCTCTACGGGCAAAGGCTTGTTTCCATGTCTGCTGACCGGAATTTAATCCTGGGCCCCACATCATGGTGGCAGGAAAGAACCACCTTCCCTAAGTTGTTCTCTGACCTCCACACCTATTCTGTGATCATGCATAACGAGCACACACACACAGCAAACAGACATAAAAACTCAAAAGCATGGCTTAAGTGAGTGAGAGGTGGTGGGTCTAAGGTAGGAGATAACCTCATGTCAGTGAGCTGTGGTACACAGATCAAAACCCAATTTCCTTAGCGTTTATCACATCGCAGCAAGTGTAGACTATCATCTGTGAAAATAAGTTAAGGGTGATAAGGAAAGTGTGGATATGCAAATTAAAGAGTGATAAGGAAGATGTGGATATGCAAATTAAAGAGTGATAAGGAAGATGTAGACATGCAAATTAAATCCTGACTAGTGACTGTGTCCCAGGAACAAGCGTGATCTCTCTTTTCCAGATCCTCATGGCATCATAATCCACACACCCTCTGGAAACAGCGTCTTTAAGCACACGGCAGCTCTTACCCCTGTGAAAATGCCGTAGGACTGGGAGAAGCAGAGGTGAGCCGCAGGGCCGCATTTGCTCCGAAGCTCTTTGATTTCTTCTTGGGACTCATGTAGCATCCCCAGGCACTCCATGTTTCTGTCTTGTAAGTCGTGGAGCTGAAGGAGGAAGAAGGCAGCACACTGACAGTCGCCCCAGACAACCCTTGTTAACCGCGACACCACCCCCCCCACCCTGCTCCCGGATAAGGACTCCTGAGGGGGTGTTAATTTTATCTGGGGCCCAGCAGACTCTATAAATATCATTTCAACAAAGCAGCTCTAGAGCAGACTCAGCCATGAGCAACTCCACGGGAAGCTGCTGGGATCTGAGGTGTCTTGGGCAAGTGCTGTAAAACAAGACTTCTCAAAACCTGAAAGGCTGTGGGGACAACCAGACTGTCAATTCAGCAGCTGATGGCCCGTGCCCAAAATACCGTGGAGGAAACGGGAAAGTGCTACCCTGTCAGGGTTAGCGTAACAGTACGTCTTCTCATGACCACCACCCTGAAGTCTTTCAGGGACAAGATCAAGAGTCTAGAGAGTGACTCGTGTAAAAGGTCAGGGTGTCCCTCACCCTAAGGAACTCCCCCTTGTCTTTATAGCAGTTGGCAAAAGAATACATTTCAGAGTGTATTTAACTGAGCATGTGCCGACCTCTTCGGGTCAGCAGGGCTGGGCATGCTCATCTAAAATGTGTATTCCATGTGCTGCAGAGCCATCCAGAATGAGGGAGACCAGGGGATGTGTGACACATCTGGAGCTGCTCTAGTCATCAGTGTGGTGTGAGGCTTGGCATGGGGTAGCTCCCTAAGCAGCAGGTCTTGGTGGAAGCTAAGTGCCTCAGCAGAAGGGCTGAGGAGATTAAGGTGTTGGGGGCTGCTCTGTCCACACACGGAGGTTCATTAGATGCTAACAAATCTTAAAATGGAACGTGCAGCTGAGGCGGTGGAGACACACCCGGCACTGGGAGGCCACGGTGGGAGGATCTCACATTTGAGGCTAGCCTGTGCTACACGGAGAGTTCCATGCTAGCCTTGGGCCACATAGACAACTGTCTCAAAGTTCAAAAGAAAAATACACTGAAGTAAGGATGTCCACGTGGCTCTCACGTGATCAACTGAGTAGAAACTCAGGGCAGGACCTAGGGATCTATTTAAAACTTGCTGTTCCCAGTGAGTCTTATGAATGCTGAACTGCCACAGAGTTAAATCTTTATTTTTGCTTTATTTCTTAGACCTCCTCAATTTCATCTCAACTATTTCTCGTTGCTCCTGTGCTCCAAATGTGGCAGTGTTCTTCTTCAATTCTTACAAATATAAATGAAACCCCGATCCCCTCCTGCACTTCAAAGAGGAGAAAGACCTCATTACCTCCATCGTCAGCTGCCGCTGGGCGTCTTTGGAAGCCTGTAGGTGAAGCCTTAGTTCCTCCTTCTCGATGACATGCTAACAACACACAAGACAGACACGTGAGGCATTCCCACAGGGACTGTAACTACGTCTTCCTTTCAAAGACACACTGAGAGTATCTGTCTGGAGTAGTCTCAGGCCTATGACAGTGATCCCACCAGAAGCCAACCAAGAGTAACAATGTAAGCAGAACACAAACTACATGTGTTCGGAGGATATGGACCATGAATTCCTCCTCACTGACATCACAACCGTCTCAAGAAAATCTGATATACATGCAAAACTACATACAGAGTGCCTCAAAAGTTATTTATGATATTTTAGCAGAGGAGCAATATTAAAAGAACAAAGTAAACCACTGAGAAGGGGGAGAGCCAGGTCTACACTGCTTGGTGTGATAGAACTTAGCAGAACGTAGTGCACCAGACGGTGCTCAACCGAGCCCGGCTGGTGAGCAAATGCACACACTTCTTTAAGCTTGTGCTGAAGATCTACAATCTGAGACAGCAGGGAAGAGATCTCTTCCTGGTATCGAATCAGCTCATCACTTTTCCCCGACAGTTCTTCCGTCATCCTGGACATCTGCGCGTTGGTTTCACCTAGGAGCAAAGGCAAAGGTTTAGAAAGCAACACAAAGGTGGAACTGGAATCAGTGTGTGGCCGCTTGCAGGTCAGATGCTGACTGATGGCAAGCACTGGAGTCCATGAGCGAATCTGTTAACGTAACGTACACAACCAGATTCTCTGCGGTAAGCTGGTGCTGGGGACTGGAGACAATGATGCTAAGGAGAGAGACGGCCTGAAAGGGCAGACATGCTAATGAGCTGATTTAAGCCTTTTCTTCATGAAAGGCTGAAAGAGCGCTAGGTGGATTATGTACTTCACAAGTGCTAAGGGGTGATACCACGAGTGCCAGCCATTAGGAACACTTCAGGGACATGAATAAAATCCCACAAGCAATGAAAGCCAGTCTAAACAGGTCTAACAGAGACCTTCCAGAGTGGAGCCACCCCAATCTCCACCAGAATGTGCCGATGCTATGGTGATGCTTCTGCGGACACAGACTGTCAGGGACACCCATCAGCCTTCCTACTGTCAGGGGGTGGCAGCTGAGAACGGAAGGGGACAGAGTGTGGACTATTCCTTTACACTGTATGACCACATCACTGCGATTGGCTTAACACACAAGCTACATGGCCAGTCGCTAGGCAGGATTCTGGGGCAGAGAGAATGCTGGGAAGAAGGATGAAGTCTCAGGTCTCAGGAGGAGACACCACGAGACCAGAGCGAGCAGGATGGGAAGTATGGATGAGGTAAAGGAGACTTGGGGCAGCACACAGATGAGTAGAAGTGGGTTAGTTTAAGATATAAGAGCTAGTTAAATAAACGAATCTAAGCTATCAGCCCAGCACTAATAATTAGTAATAAGTCTCTGTGTGGTTATCTGGGAGTGGCTGGCAGGGCAGAGCTGATTGGTGGTCCCAACAGAAGAACTGTCTACAAATGGCCTTCCAACGCGGGGCACCTACATCCGCGTAAGACTTGAGCAAGCTTAGAAAGGGTTCTCAACACACACAACAGAGGCAGACACTGCTTCCTAGTCTCATATCTCTCATGCCGGCCGCTGTACAGAGATGCATCTCCAGCAGGACGGAGCCAGCCGCCAACTGTCACGTGCTAGCACCGTTCACTAAGCTGAGCAGTGCCGGCAGCGGCTGACATCACAGTTTCAGACTTGTATGATGTGAAAAAAAAATTACAGATGCTCCGGAAAGACAGATCCAGACAGGACAAAACCTCTAAATGGGTTACAGTGTGAATAGGCTTGGGAGGGAAAAGAAAAAGGATATATACAGTCATAGATTAAAAAGTAGTTCGCCGGGCGGTGGTGGCGCACACCTTTAATCCCAGCACTCGGGAGGCAGACCCTGGGGATCTCTGTGAGTTGGAGGCCAGCCTGGGCTACAGAGCGAGATCCAGGAAAGGCGCAAAGCTACACAGAGAAACCCTGTCTCGAAAAACCAAAAAAAGGGGCTGGGGATTTAGTTCAGTGGTAGAGCACTTGCCTAGCAAGCGCAAGGCCCTGGGTTCGGTCTGCAGCTCAGAAAACAAAAACAAAAACAAAACCAAAAACAATAAAAATAAATAAATAAAGCCTTAAAAAAGGAATAAAGTAATTTAAAAAACCCACATTAATATGGAAAATGCACAGAGAATCTGGATCCTGTATGTTATTGTGTTGTCTTTAAAGTTTTTGGCCGCAAAGAGACACTGGATTATGAAAGCCACTAGATTAAACCAACCCATATATTTAAAAAATATCTTGACTTCAAAATGAAAGTCAAAAGATGTGTTGCTTTGGGAAGAGGTTATGCTTTTATTTCCACAAGAAATGAGAGGCTGTGGATTCATTCCAGGTTGATATAGATCAGACTTGATTGGGGAAGACCCCCTGAAAATCCTGGCTACAGACATGAAATAAACCTAGAAAAACTACAAGACACGTAACATATATTTTACCTGCTCAAACATAAAACAAAACAAATCCTCTTTGGCTAACTTGTGTACAACATACATCGTCTATACTTGTACTAATAAAGATATGTATGCTACCTTCAAAAGTTTATGTATTTTCAGAACAAGGGTCCAAACACCAATAAAGATGATTCAGCCTCACAAAATATTCCAGCCAATACTTAACAATTATCCTGATTTTCTCAAGGTTCCCCCAAAGATTCCAGCACCCTCAGACAACAGGAAGCAGTATACAGAAAACAATGCCCACATTCCCAAAAGATAGATTATGAATGTTTACTATCATTAAGAGGGATTGGTTACAAGTTGTTATCAGTCATAGTTAGAAAGAAAGTTAAACAGAAGAGTTAAATTAAAAAATCTCTTTCTAAAGGAAAAAGGGGGATATAATATAGAAATGATGAGATAAAAGAGTAGATTACTGAATCTACCTATTTAAAAAACAACTATTAATTTCAAAATATTTTACATTGGTATGGATTATGGTTTATTGATACAAATTTAAAGTTAATTTTGCTATACTATATGTATGTTTCTACTCTTGTTTGGGGTAGCGTGCTTATGAAACTCATTAAAAAATGTAAAGCATAATTAAAAATACAGGTTAATAGTCATCTATAACCATCAAACTTACTAGCTTTCTGACTTTAGTGTAATGCATTCCTGCAAACAAAATGAGACCTTTGGTTCTCTTTTTCCCTAAGAAGCTACAGCTTATTTATAGACAGTCAGTCTTCACTTAGTGATGGTGGCAGCCTGAGCAAACAAAGGTCTTAAAAACACACGTGTCTTAATTAGGTTGTGGGCATAGTGTGATGTTCTGTTTTTCAGTGACTGTTAGGGTTTGATCCCCTAAGTTTGTTTGGCGGCTTGGTATCTGGTGGGGTGTGGTGTCTAGTGGTGGTGCTGAGGTGATGGAAGGCTTGACAGGGGAGCTTAGGGGAGGAATTTGGGTCATTGGGTACTGCCTTTCAAAGGATCAACGCTGGTCTCTCCAAGAGAGCTCCTTCCTTAAACAGCAAACAGTTGTAAACAAGACTATCTCATGTGTTTGGCTCCTTCTGCATATGGCCAATTCCATTTCTGTATCTCCATCATGTTTAAACAATCAGGGGACCTCACCAGGCTTCAGTGCTTGGACCCTCCAGCCGCAGAATTATGAGCCAGATAAACTGCTTTACTTGTAAGAAACCCAGCACAGAGATTTTGTTATAGTGACCAAGAACAGACCAAGACAGAACCATTGAAAACTGTTTCTATCGACACCAGAGGTCTAAATTCTGAGGTGGAGACATCTCTCCAAACTGCCCCAAAGCAGAGTGAATATGTTACTACTTACGAAGTTCTTTAACACAGTCATTGACCAGCTGCTGTTCCTTCTCTTCATAGGTGAAAGTTTCTGTCTTGATATGACAAGCCTTCAAGGGGGGAAAACAACCACCAATGTGAGACAATATGTCCTAATGAGTTTGAAGCAAAAGCTACAGAAAGCTTTACCATGTGAAGATTAAAGTTCCTCACCATCAGGATTAAACTCTCACAAAATATAGGAACAGAAAAGGTACGAGAGACGTCTCCTTCCACTCCCCACAGGGCCCTTGCACACGCCTGCTCATGCATCTCTGTCTCGGATGCATCTCTAGCCTCAGCTAAAATGCCACCTGCTTACAAAGGATGTGCTTGCTTCACGGCACTTTACAAACCCAAAGAAATTTCTACCGTTCTGACCTAACCCTTAGCTAACTTCTGTTGGCTACACAAGATGTACACACTGTGACTGCTATTTTATCTGTCCTCCTGCTCCGGCCCATTTGTCAGCAAGCCTGAGGTGGCAGTGGAAGGCTCGGCGGTGACTGGAATGCTCAGATGTACTTCATCTCAGTATCACCCAGACCTGACCTACAGTGTGCAGGTAGGAGAGCAGGATGCACCTTGGATCGAAGGGCCATGTTCTCTTCTTCCAGTTCCCTGAGCTTCTCGTGCAGCATGTCCAGCTGCAGCAAACCTTGAGATAAGCTGAAGGACTCGTTGAACCGAAGAGGTGTGGAGCAGCTAGAATCCGTTTCACTCTCCTCAGAAGCAATGGAAACGATCCGAAGCAGTTCATCTTTCTTGGATAGCTCATGCTGCAGCTGATTAACCTGCACACAAGGTGTGATTAGAACATTCTACACTGTTCATGTGTAATGGAGCTACTAATTCATGGAATGATTGCTTTTCACCATACAAGGCCCCCACTACATCAGCCGCTAGACAAGCGTATAGAGAGCAGTAACCACTACTACTTCCCACGCTACCCATTTAGGTCATTAACTCAACAATGCAGCTTTTTCTAGAGCACATATTGAGAAAGCCACTTTCCATACTCGGCAGAACAGTACTGTAAGAATCTTCAAAGCCTGTCAACACATCCTACTTTAAAGCCTATCCCCATAGCCTGTACTTTTGGCCAACTAAGTGGGGGGAATGGCGAGCCTTATACATGCTAGACATGAAGTGCTCAACCACTGAGCTGTATCTGCAGGCCCCTGTTTTTCAAATTTACTTTATTTCATATTTTAACTTCTGAGATACAGTTTCTTGATAACTCTTCCAGGCTGGCCTTGAACTTGAAGTGTTTCTGTCCCAGCCCCCAGAATATCAATGATTACAAGCCTGTGCCATCAAGGTGGGTGATAACTTGTGTTTTTAAGCTGTCTCTAACTATGCAAATTTTCCCACTATGGATGACCACATTTCTAAGGAAATAAATATTTTCAACATAAAGAACCAAATGTATTCATAAAATGTAAACAAAATTAGCTAAAAAAATTACTCCTGGGCATGGTAGTGCATGCCTTTAATACCAGCACTGGGGAGGCAGAGGCAGGTGAACATCTGTGAGTTCAAGGCCAGCTTAATCCACATAGAAAACTCCAGGCCAGTCAGAGCTATATGGTAAGACTTTGTCTCTTTAAGAAAAAAACTGTAAGAAACTTGAAATTTATCTATTTAACATGACAATAAATTACTTATTACATTTATTGATATAGAGTAAATATATTTTTTTAATTTACATATTTTTTAACCTTTTGTTTTGGTTTCTGAGTAAGAAGCATTTGGGTATTTAACACCATCGTCTGTCAAATAAAAAGCCCACTACCTCTTTTGGAGCTGTTGGTTAATGGGCTCTCACAGACTTTCAAAGATTACAGGCTGTGACCACTGCTCTTGGTCCCACCAGAACTTGATGGTGAGACCCTAGTGCTTGAAGATACTCTACACACTTGAGTCACTGAGAAATCATCATGAAGAAATCAAGTTGGTACTCACCTGTGAGTCCCTATTGGCTAGTTTTCACAGCGCTGTCAGGTGCTATACACGCTACTGTGGCACAAAAGTAGTCATCCTTGTACACAGCTGAGAACCCTGCCACCTACAACAACCACCAGCTGGCAAGACATGCCCGCTGATACAATAGTGGTGCAAATATCACGGGAGTAACCAACCATGTAGCAGGAACCTTAAAGAGTTCTTATTAGTAAAATCAAACCCTGGGCCAGTTATTGGGGTGAATGCTGGGAGATCAGAGAAGCAGAACAAGCCACAGCTTCCTCACCTTGCCAGTTCCTCAGCTGATCCTATTTCCCTCAGACTGGAAACTTCTGAGTCCTCATCCCAATGGCTTTCAGCTGAACTGCTGCTCAAAAGCCTGAAAGCTTAACCAGCCAAATGCTTCTAGTTTCTGATCTTCATGCCTTATATATCCTTCTGGTTTCTGCCATCACTCCCTGGGATTAAAGGCTCACTTTCTGGGATTAAAGGTGTGAGTCACCACGCCTGGCTATTTCCAATGTGACCTTGCACTCACCGAGATCCACCTGGCTCTGCCTCTGGAGTGCTGGGATTAAAGGCGTGGGCTACCACCGCCTAACCTCTATGTTTAATATTGTGGCCGTCCTGTTCTCTGACCCCAGATAAGTTTATTAGCGTGCACAATATTTCAGGGAACACAATACCACCACACAACCACTTTCTGATTAGATTTAAAATTTGCTTCCAAGATGGAATGCATACTTGATGGCATTGATTTAGGGTCAAGAACCCATGGTCAGGTAGGTCATAGGCCCTAGGGGAAGACCTACTAATATTACTCTGTTAAACAGACATAGTACTAGACTAACTCCTAATGACCTAGAAGTATACTTTCACCAGAAAAGTTTCATTTTGCAGTATATGGAAATCTATAAAGTCACTAGGTACTGGTGTCATTTACCTATTGTCAATATTTCAGGAATATCCATGGAAATAATTTATCCACTAAATAAATAAATATTATTATTATTATTATTATTATTATTATTATTATTATTATTCCCATTCCAAACACAAGGTCAAAGGCTTACTTGATCAAAGGCTTGTCCCAGTTGCTCTTCCAGGGCTTCATTCTGCTCAGATAAGACATGGTTCCGCTTGAGGAGAGCCTGCCCAATCCGAGCAGCTAGCTCTAGATCTCGATCCCTCTGTAAAGCAACAAATACACCACTTCTTTGAGTATTTAAAAAAGAAAAAAGAAACCAACCCAGTAGATTAGAAATTCTGCAGTGAATTTTGCTAATGTTAAAAGCCAGTCTCTTATAAAGCATAGAGATTCATTTTACGATCCTAATAAATAAATGGACATGGGGGCAGGCACACAGGTAGGGCTTAGCAAATCTTAGCCAAATGGGTGATTATGTAGTTATGAATGCAAGAGGTCACCTCTTGAAATCAAGTAAGGTTTTACTGACATCCTAGTCATCATGGCCTATCGATCCAACTTTGTACTTAAAACCTTAAAAAGCTAGAAAATCAATGTAAGCTTTACATGTGAGGGTGAGGACTGTGGATGTAGCTAAATAGGAAGAGAGTGCTTTTTTAGTGTTGGGCCTTGCGTCAATATCCAGTGCACCTCCCCCACCCCCAAATAAAAAGTTCAAGGGGCTAGAACCTGGGCAGTAAGGCCCAGCCCATACTTGTTGAGTCTATCAAGTACGGCAATGACCCAGGCCAGGTATTTAGGATAGGGATTGGGTAAGTATGCTGGAACAGTTTCATTTACCGTAGAGGAAGGCATGGCCTTGAGCCCAGTTCACAAGTAGTGCAAGAAGGAAAGGGTTAGAGACTGGAAATTACCAGGTCACAGGACTCAACCTCGAGCATGGAGAAGGTAGTCTAAGCTGGTGGTAATGAGCAGGGTGGGTGGCAAAGCCAAGCAACAGGTGTTCCTTCTGCGCAGATGGTGATACTGAGCAAGGGTATGGGGAACCCACCCAGTGAGAACGAGGGCCTTATTTGTAGAATGGAAAACTGTCCATATACTTTTAGTTGTAATGTAAACAGAGCCCATATTCACATACATGAATCATTAGAAGAAGAAAATTAAGCATATGAAAACCGATGATTTCAGGGCAACTTATCTCACTTTAATATAAGCCAAGTGGCATGTTTGGGAAGCATTCTAGGAGAGACATGTATGTCAGAGAGGAAGTCTTCCATAGATCAACTCAAACTGAGCTACGAGAGAGAATATTACTGCATGCCAGCTGGAAAAGATTCACCATGCATGTTAAAACTTCCACACTGAAGAAACGCTCATGGGGAGGAAGAGCACTCACTGGCTGTTCTTACAGAGGACCCAGGTTTGGTTCCCAGCACCCACGTGGTGGCTCACAACCATCTACAACTCCAGTTCCAGAAGACAGGATGCCCTCTTCTGACCTCTGCAGGTACTGCATGCACACACAATCAGGCAAAAACCCCATACACATTAAACGAACAAACAAACAACCCTTAAAACTTCCATAGGCTCAAACAATGGCCTGCACTGGAAGTACATAGGAGACACTCCGAACTCAGGTGTTAACTGAACTACAGCGCTTTTTTCCACAGGCAGCTTGGCCTAGGTGATTAACAGCTGGGCTAATTTAGAAGTGACTTTGGGGCTGGAAATATGGCTCAGCGATTAAGGGTTTGTACTGCCCTTGCAGAGAGTCCAAATCCCAGTTCCAAGCACTCACATTAGGAAGCTCACACCACTTACAACTCCATCTCCCATGGATCCAGTCAGTGCTCTGGGCTCTGAGGGCACTGCACTCAAAAGCAACCCCCCCCCCCCGCCCCAATTAAAAATAAAAATCAAGTCTTTTAGCTGGGCGGTGGTGGTGCACACCTTTAATCCTAGCACTCGGGAGACAGAGCCAGGCAGATCTCTGTAAGTTCGAGGCCAGCCTGAGTTACAGAGTGAGTTCCAGGAAAGGTGCAAAGCTACACAGAGAAACCCTGCCTCAAACAAACAAACAAACAAACAATCGAGTCTTTTTAAACAATTGCTTTATCTTCAGACAAGGAGGTCAGACAGCATTATATCTGCCCATCCACGCACATCAAAATAGTGAGCCTCAGGGCCATTCTACTTTGGGATGCCACTATACGTCACTCATTCAGCTCTAACGGTCTTACAGAAAACAACCAGGTTGATCATCTCACTTCACCTGTGCAAACTGATGCATTCTAAACGACTCTCAAGGTTCAGGCTTTTACACTGGAGAAAAAGCGATCTATTCATACCTCTGCCAGGAGATGCGTAACCATGTCAACGTCATTGTAGGTTTTGGTCATCTGTTCCACTCTGTCTGTGCCTAGAACTAAGGCAGTTAAAAACAACTCTTTAGAGGCTTTAAGCACATCAGAAAACTTAAAAGTATTCATAAAAATCCTAAGTATCAACAAAATCCCCAAGTTTTTACAGAAGTCACTCAGGAGAATAAAAATAAACACGAAAACAGAAAAAGAACAAGGGTTCACAGTATACAACACCCAAGAGAATTATTACAAAATTATTTTCAATTATTAAAAAATTGCACATATGCAATAAGTTGAGAAGGTATCAAGTGGGCACGGGTCAATCGAGTCCCAGCCACTTCTCCTCCTCCTAGGGAGGTGAGTTGGGGCCACTCACATCGGAAGGTGTGAGCTGGAAGGACGGACTAAGTTACCTACTCTGTACTCAAATCAAGTAAAGTTACCGAAGAATAGCCGGGCGGTGGTGGTGCGCGCCTGTAATCCCAGCACTCGGGAGGCAGAGCCAGGCGGATCTCTGTGAGTTCGAGGCCAGCCTGGGCTACAGAGTGAGTTCCAGGCTAGCCAAGGCTACACAGAGAAGCCTTGTCTGGAAAGGTACTGAAGAGTTATGCTGCTATCCCAGAATTGAATTACAAAGTCCTCACAAATTTAGAACTCAAGAAACAAGGAGACATGGTAATATAAAATAGTTTTCCTTCTGAAATAATTTTCCAGAAAAACATCAACAATCAGAAAGAGCAACACTAATGAACTCAGTATGGTATGTACACACATGTGTATGTATGTGCATATAAAAGTAACAATAATAATTACAGAATAAGAGGCCGTGAACTTGAGGGGTACAGGAGTTGGAGGGGGCTACAAGGAGGCATGGAAATAATGTAAATCAGCCTCATATGTGAAATTCTAAAAGACTTAATATTTTTAATAAAAAGAATCTTGAGAGCCTTAATTTAATTTACTGCTGCTATTTAAACTATTAAGGGCAGAAATACATCTTTATTTCATCTTCTTGATATGCAATTCCGTTTAATCAATATCTACGCCCCCAATACTCACTCACTCACTCCCCCTCTCTTGTACACACACACACACACAGACACAGACACAGACACAGACACACACAGACACACACACACACACACACAGACACACACACACACACACACACACACACACACACACACAGACACAGACACACACACACACACTCACGAAACTGCCTGGTTCTAGGAAACCGCCATCTAGAGCAGGTTAATAATCACTTGAAATGTGCATTCAAAGCAATCATTCTCTAACACAGTCTGTCATTAAAAGTCATGCAAGCATGACGGCTTAGCTGGTTAAGACACCTGTCGCCAAGTCTGATGACCTGAGTTTGAACCCTGGGACCCACTTGCTGAAAGGAGAGAACCGACTCCCACAAATTGTCCTCTGACCTCCACACATAATTATAGTACTATAAATTAAAAATGTAATAATAATAATAATAATAATAATAATAATAATAAACCCACCTAAGTGCCCCACTGGGAAAATGTGTAAGATTTGATGTAATCTTCCAAGTAAGTCAAATTATAGGGATTTCACAAACATATCAATACTGAGCCCAGAGACTTTTAATACATAATCTAACAGCTACTATGTACATAACATTTTTATACTGAATGGGTAATGGAACAAGTAAAAAAACACAAAAAGGAAAACCAGACAAAAATAAACTGGAAATAAGTGTCGGTACTTGGCTCAGTCCTTCATTCTCTACGGATCACTAAGTACAAATGAGGACTCTCCTTGGCATGACAGAGAGTACTCAGAAGCATGCCTGGAATCCCCGGCACTCAGGTGGAGGCTGTGTGATCAGGAGTTCAGACCAGCGTCACAGTGTGTTCAAGGCAGCCCGGGTTATAAAATAGCTTGTCTTTAAAAAATAAAATGCAACGTACTTATGTGTCTAAGAACTATGCTCTTTACGGAAAGACTTAACTCCTGTACTGTGTTTAATAACGAGAGCCAGGAACCCAAAAGCTAACACCCAACATACCAAAGTATTGGGATAATAAATGTTGGCAGACAACATAGAGATATCCAATTATAAATAACTGCATGCTTTGTAAACAGCTCTAGTCTCTCCTCACCCTGAAGAACATACCAAGTAAAAGACAAAGGAAGTGTAAATGGTTTGCGAAACTTCCTACGCAGTCATAATAAGCATGGTAACAGCTCTTCTCCTACACATGACAGCTGCAATCCTCTCTCCCTGTCAGGTCAGGGGAGGTAACACAGGTAAACACTGAATAATGCAACCACCACCACCACCATCACCACCACCACCACCACCACGCACTCATGTAGCGGAACGTCTCTTCAGCGAGGATGGGAGAGAGGGTCTCGGATGCATCCTGAGGCTGGTGTGAGGACTGTGCCCAGTCTTGGTTTTCATAGAGAAAGAGAGAGTCGACTCTTAGCTTGTACTGTGGTAGCTGTTCCTCCAGCAGGTTCACCAGCTCGACTTCAGGGAGATCCTCATTGGAGCAGACATCTGAGAAGAGAGACCCCGGAAGTGAATCTAGCATGCTCCGTTTACCACGCTGCGGTTAAATTGGCTTTTTGAGAGTAGGAAACCAAGGAAATGTAAGACAAGATCATCTCTCCCCCGACTTCTATGGATGTTTGTAGTGACACCGAGGAGGTCGCTTGAGTTCTCGCCTATCTCTGCATCTGAGAAGGTGACTGGAGGTTCCTAACCTCCACGGCGGTTGTGTGAACAAAGTGGTAAACTAGGAGAAACACTTGGATCTTGGTATTGAAGGGTCCAAAAGTATAGGAATAAAAGATTATAAGCTTAAGAGACGGAAGCTGACAGCCATCAGCTGTGGCAGCAAATGGGATTAACCTTTAACTGGGCCCTTCGTGGTTTACGGTGGGCAGCTCTGCCAGCAACCCAAATGCTAGGTTTCTTTTTTGTTTTTTATTCAAGATTGCCCTCTGTAGCCCTGGGGTTAGCTATTTTCGATAACCCCCTCCCATTCATCACCAAAACCAAAGTTAACTTTTAATGAGTTCTACATGACCACCTGCTTTGCATTGTTCCGTATCCCCGCCCCCCATGTCAGGAGGAGCTGCAGGTTTGAGCAAACATCAATTAACTGAGTCAGGAAGGGCTGCAGGGATGTACAAACATCGTTTAGCCGAAACCCTCTAAAACCTTGTTAATGGAAAACCTAAAAAGCGTTTGTCTCTAAAAGTTTAATTTCAGAATTGTAAAAATTCGTTGGTCCATGCCTTATGCTTATTTCTTGCTGTAGAAGGGGCCAGAACTCACCTCCATTTGCCCAGACTCAGAACCACGAACTCTGGCTGGTCTCAGCTAGCTCAGAAGCTTCTGTGCCTAGAGGTGGTTTTCTTTAATTTTTTTCTGGAATAAAGTTTGCTTCTGGTTTAATAGACTCAGGTGGTCTGTCCCCCATTACTGCGTGACCCTGCACACAACAATATGATGTCAGGGGGAGACACTGACCAAGTGTAAGCTTTCTCCTTAAAACAGTTTTTGTGTGCTTGTCATGTTGTGCACGTCATATTGTGCATGTCATGTTGTGAACGTGTCATGTTGTGTGCAGTCATATTGTGTTCGTCATGTTGTACACGTGGAGGTCAGACAACAACATGGGGTGCTGGTCTTTAGCTCCCGCCCTGTTGAGTCATGGTTTGTTTTCTGCCAGTGTGCACATGTGCCAGGCCAGACATCCCGCAGGCTTTGGGGACTTTCCTGTCTTCTCCACCCCTCACCTCATCTTGAAGCAGTGGCTACTGCACCCAGTTCCGCATGCACGGGTGTGTGCTGCGTGCCACGCCCACTGCGCCATTGCCCAGCCTAGGGCTCTTATTGTTTTACTATGGAGTCTTTAGGCCTTTGATGGTCAGGGTTAATTGTCAATTGGGCAGAATCTACAATCACCTGAGGGACGACCTCTGGAACGCCTGTGGGAAGGCTCACCCAAGTTCTCGCACAGTCTCTGACATACCATGCACGCGTCTATCCAGGGCCTAAACTCTCCAGCTGCCCACTGTCCCATTTTTCAGGGTTAATATTAGACAGCACACAGGCCCTGGCATCAAATCTAATGTCCAATCTGACTCCTCCATACATTCATGATGGAGATTAGACACAAGACTCATCTCCCCTGAGCCCGACTCCCTACACATCTGCAAAATGAAGAGAATCATTTATTACATCCGTAGTCATACTTGGGCGTCATACTTGCCACACAGTAGGCACCCACTGAATACTGTTGATGTCACTAGTCTCTCCTCTCACAGGCTGGCTCTGAACATAGTTGGGACTTTCTTATGTGTCTGTTCCTGGCTTCCTGTTTACAATATTACCAGCATTTAACACCCCCTCAAATCTAGTGTTTACAAAAAAGTTCTCTCTTGTAACACAATTAGAATGCGAGGGTTGAAAACAGAGGAAGTTCAGCAGGATGACATAACCACCCTCTCACTTGTAGGAAGTCTGGTATTGCCGTTGTGGGTAGTATAAAGAAACATGCTTTAACTCTGAAAAAAGACGTCAGTTTAAGAAAATAAACTCTGAAAGAGCACATTTCTGTTAGCTGGCCTGAACTTACCAAGGACAATTTAGTAAGTTCAATGCAGAGGCTGGCACTATCACACATCTCCATTCATCCAGAAGGTGAGCTCACAACCACAGGAAGAGATGTGGTCCATTTAAGCCTTCATCATAGCTCTGAAGAACCCTCAAGCCTTGGCAGAGCTCTTGAGCTCTGAAACGTAGCCACATGTCTTTTGATTACAAACCCCAAGTGATTCTGCTCACTTTACTGGCTGCACACACACCACAGACTGTCATTCTAACACTTCTGGAAGAGAGCCAACCACAAATAGATTCAGACGAGGTATCCCAGGAAACCAGGGAATGAAGAACACAGGTATTACCCATCATCACATCCTTCAGCTACTCTTCCACATCCTCACCTCTTTCCAGCCACATAGACTCTACTTAGGTTCAGGGGTTCTTTCTGGTTCTCTTAAATATGACTTTAGAACTGGGCTGCTGCAAACACACTCAAATCATCCTCCACACTGCCATCATAGGCCTCTCCTACTGAAGGGTCAAAGGGGTGTGAATTTCATCTCTCCAGAATAAACATACACACACACAACTCTACCTCACTGAATACCCAAATAATTAAACTAATTCTAGAATAGAGAATACTGAATAGTGATCCATCTAACAAAGATGAACCAGTCCTAAAATGAAACCCTTATCACCAAATGATTATCAAAACAATCACTTGTCTAGAATATATCAGGAACACAAGGTTCAACACCTAAAGATTCAGTTATAAGTGGATGGTAATGGCGCACACCTTTAACCCCAGCACTCTGTGAGTTTGAGGCCAGCCTGGTCTACAGAGTGAGTTCCAGGACAGCCAGGGCTGTTACACAGAGAAGCCCTGTCTCTAAAAATCATCATCATCAACAACAACAAAATCCCAAACAAATCTCCAAAAGCATCTTGCTATAAAAAGGACAAACTCAATTCATCTCAAGTTCTAGCAGAAGCACATTTCATCCAATAGAAGCGAAAAAGGCTGAGGGCTGCCTGGGGCTGGAGCTGGGGGGGGGGGGATTTGGATGCAAGAGAACTTGCATGGGATGCTATAAAGTCCCAGACCATGACTGCACCAGTTCCATAGCTGTCAAAACTCAAGCAGTATAGTAAAGTGGGGACAGTTTTCTGTACCTTTGTGAACATCTGGTAGTAAAGCTCAATGAGGAACCAGCCTTGGATTTATGTAGGTTTCCCAATTCAGAAGGTTTTGGACTGGACTTTTAGAAAAGCAGAACTATGCACTGACTGTGTTTTGTAACATCCCTAACTGGCTCTGTAGGAATACATTCACTGTATTAACATATCTCTAGCAAATGTAAATTTAACCCAATCAGACACTCTAGAAAAGGCTGTACAAGTCAGGCTGTGTGAGCCAATGATTTATGATTAATATGACGATGACCATGATGTGTGTACGGTGCACGTGTGCATACACGTGTGTGCCACACAAGCATGCGGAGGTCGAGGATGACCCTCAGGAGTTGGTTCTTACCTCTGTCCTTGCTGAGCAGGCTCTCTCGCTGCCGGCTGCACAAGCGAGGCGAGTTGGCCCATGTGTCTCGGGCAGCTCTCCTGTGCCTCCCCTCCCCTCCCCACAGGAGTGCTGGGATTCGCATCCAGCACTTTTCTGTTCTGGGGGATCTGGAGGTTGAACTTGAGCTATGAGGCTTAAGTGGCTACTGCATTCCTCACTGAACCCCCGCCTCCCCCAGCTCCACTTGGTGATTTTTAAAACAAAAACTTTAGGAAAAAAAGAAACAAAAAACTTCTATGTACTCTGAGTTTTTCAAAAGGATTTATTTACATATCTATTTTTTATCTGTTTGTGTCTATGTTGAGCATATGAACTTACGTGTATATAGATGTGTACATGTGGAGATCAGAAGAAGACACTAGGGTCTCCCCTCTGTCATTCTCTTCCTGTACCTTTGAGGTGGGGGCTCTCCCTGAATTTGGGGCTGGTGTTCTCTAGCTGAGCTAGAAACCAAGCAATCCTCGGAGGTCCTCTCTCTCGGCTGCTCAGATCTGGTGCTACAGGCATGCACAGGACATCCAGTTTGTTATGAAGGTGCTGAGACCCAAACTCTGGTCCTCATGATCAGAGCAAGTGCTCTTAACTAACAAAGCACTCTCCAGATCCTGAGGTTTTACTTTTAAAAATTTGTTTATTCTCATAGATAAAACTTAAGGGCCTACAACTCTGTCTGTATACCCTCCGAGTCCCAAGGGCCTCTTGTGTGCCAGGCACTGTGGTCAGATGCTTGTAGGCTCACAAACACAGGTACGTTGCTCTGACACAATTCCTGCTCACAGGGCCCAGTGGGCATATGAGAGTACAGCACAGACAAAGAACTTCACAGAAGGCAGAGTCTGGTAATGTAACTGGAGACCAAGGGACCGAGTGATGAGTTCAGCCTGCCTGAGGCCACCAGGTTGGAAAGGGAGGCTGGGGTGTCAGCATGGCAGGTCACACAGGCCAGACAGAGGAGGTATCTGCACTCTATCCTGTAGGAAATAACACTTCAACATTATGAAACTGAACTCACCAGTGATGCTCTCCGAGTCTCTGTGATTGCTATTCATGAGGTTTTCTTCACCTGTTGGTGATGTGAAAATGGCATTCTGGGGTTGACTCATGCAGAATCTTTTCTTGCTTTGGTTGAAAGGGGCAGCTTTGGTATGAATCGGAGTAAAGAAAATCCATTAAGCCATTTAGGAAGGAAATGAAGGCGGTCATATGTATATTTCCTATAAGACAGATTTTCCGAGATGAGTCATGTGACATCTGTAGCTGTTGAGTGTTCTCATGTGATTATCATCCTTGGACAGTCGTGGCCTACAACAGAGAACAGACCAAGTGGTTAGGATCGGCATGCTCTTAATAACAGGACTCTAGCTACCTGCATGCCTTCATTAAGAATGTTTTTCTATGATATTCATGGCAACATGAGTAAATCTCAATGGAATTAGGCTGGGAAAAACAAATAAATAAATCAGTTCATGATTTCTGATTCCATTTTTATGAGAGTTCTAGAGGAAAAAAAACAAAAACAAAAAACCTGAACATATCTATGGGTCCAAAAAGCAGATCAAGGGCTAGGTTAAATCAGTTCATGATTTCTGATTCAATTTTTATAAGAATTCTGGAAAAAAACAAAAAAAACAAACAAAAAAAACAACCAACATATCTATGGTACCGAAAAGCAGATCACTGGCTGGTTAGGGAAGGACTTCCTCGTGCACAGGAGAATAGTTTAGGGAATGACACTTGGACACACCGTGATGGCTTCGGAAGGGCATGGGCATGATGTCAGGTGCAATCCGATTATACAGCTGAAGTATGCAAGTTGCTGGTACATATTACATTTCAATATAGCTGTAGTTTTTTAAACAGAATCAACTCTTTATTGTAGTGACCTCTTACAGAGCATTATAGTCCCACAAGGCCGGGGGGGGGGGGGGGGGGGGGGGGGGGGGAGGGAGCAGACTCTTGCCAGCTTTTGGACTATAGGTAGAATAGTGAGCTGCTACTGGAAGGCAATGATGGTGGAAAGATGTACATGATAAACCAGAGAGCAAACACTGCAATAACCCAGGAATTACAGATAATAAACCAATCAAAGGGGCAACACGGAACAGTTTCTTCAACGCTGGCATTACTGGCATTAGGGTCATTTGTGTGGAAAACACTGTATGAACTTTAGCAACACCTGCCCTGCCCTGACTAGGTGACTCCTCTCTAGGCCTTTTCCTAGATCTAACAGGCAAAATGTCTTCAGTCACTGCCAGATGTCTGTCCTTGGGGGCAAAAGTGCCCCACCTGCGAGTCACCGATAAAAAAAGAACTCAACATCACTCATAAACAGAAGAAGTAAAAATGTAAGTAAACTATCTTCGTCTGCTAGAACTGTCAAATGCTAAGCTTTACTCATTACTGCATAGGGCATGCAGACCCTTGTAAAGCTCTAGTGATAACTGTAAAGTGCTGTAAGATCTTAGAAAGGTGTTCCCAATGTGAACCAAGCTTTTAGATGCACATGTACTGCACTCAACAATTCTACCAACAGAATTTATACAATGGAGACATTTACATAGCATGCCAAGAAGAGGGGCCAGAATACCTCCACAGTACTGACTAAAACATGTTTTCAAAAGCACACACACACACATCAAGCGGGATGTCCATAATGATATGTCTTAATAAAAGCATGAGAGGAATCACAATTCAGGCCAGGTGTCTGTAAGCACAACACTCAGGAGGCTGAGGCAAAGGATAGCGAGTCTGAGGCCATCCTGGGCATCACAGAGAGTTTCAGGGGGAGCCTACACAACTTAATGAGACCTGGATTCAAAATCATCAAAGAGCTAGGCCTGGTGGTACACGCCTTTAATCCCAGCACTTGAAAGGCCAGAACAGGCAGAAAGGCCAGCCAGTACTAATACAGTGAGACGTTGTCACAAAGAAAAAATAAATCAAACAAAGGAAACAAAGGTTGCAATATATATATATATATACATACATACATACATACATACATACATACATACATATATACACACTTAGAACAACAACTGGGAACTGTGACCAGTCAGAAAACGTGCAGTTCAGCCCGGTGTAGTTGTGCACATCTGCAACCCCAGTACTAACTAGGGAGAGGCAGGGGATTCAAGGGCACAGTGGGGGTGCTACCGAGGAGCCCTATCAGAGGGGACAGTGGAGGGAAGGGCTGTTCAATCCTAACTACAAGCTTTGCTTTACAGAGAAAGATGTCTACTGGACAGTCAACCCCAACTACAAGCTTTGCTTTACAGAAAGATGTCTACTGAACCGTTAACCCCAACTACAAGCTTTGCTTTACAGAGAAAGACGTCTACTGGACAGTCAACCCCAACTACAAGCTTTGCTTTACACAGAAAGATGTCTACTGAACTGTCAACCCCAACTACAAGCTTTGCTTTACAGAGAAAGACATCTACTGGACAGTCAACCCCAACTACAAGCTTTGCTTTTCAGAGAAAGACGTCTACTGAACTGTCAACCCCAACTACAAGCTTTGCTTTACTTACAAAGACATCTACTGGACAGTCAACCCCAACTACAAGCTTTGCTTTACAGAGAAAGACGTCTACTGGACAGTCAACCCCAACTACAAGCTTTGCTTTACACAGAAAGACGTCTACTGGACAGTCAACCCCAACTACAAGCTTTGCTTTACACAGAAAGATGTCTACTGGACAATCAGAGACTTGCACTTGCATCCTCATGACTGCTACTTAGATCATCAACACTCAGTTATATCTAAGACATGGAGAGCGCAGAAAAGAACAGAGCAAAGGAGCCTGGGAAATGCTCAGTGAGGAAAGACAGAGACATACTTAAAAACACAAGGGGCACAAGTTTCAGAGACAAAGTGAGCAACAGAATCAGAGAGGTCAAAGGAGAGATTTGAGAACCTTAAAAATTAGTAGTGACCGTTAGGAAGTCAGTGTAGTTCAACAGTTAGACCCAACCAGGCTGGTGGACAGACTGCATGGTAAGAAAGGAGTTTAGGGGATACAAACCAGACTTTTCGACACCTACACTTTCAGATTTCCACTTTTGAAAACTTCTGTGGTCACTGGCAGAGGGTTTCCTGACTGTTTCTATTATGCCCTTTTCTTTTGAGATTTTATTTTTATTTTATGTGTGTAAGTACCTGAATGTGATAGTGTACCAAATGCATGCAGTGCCTGAATGTGATAGTGTACCAAATGCATGCAGTGCCTGAATGTGATAGTGTACCAAATGCATGCAGTACCTGAATGTGTTAGTGTACCAAATGCATGCAGTGCCTGAATGTTTTAGTGTACCAAATGCATGCAGTGCCTGAATGTGATAGTGTACCAAATGCATGCAGTGCCTGAATGTGTTAGTGTACCAAATGCATGCAGTGCCTGAATGTGTTAGTGTACCAAATGCATGCAGTACCTGAATGTGATAGTGTACCAAATGCATGCAGTGCCTGAATGTGTTAGTGTACCAAATGCATGCAGTGCCTGTAGAAGTCAGATGAGGGCATCAGATCCCCTGGAACTGGATACAGACAGTTGTGAGCTACTGGGTGCTGGGAACTGAACCCAGGTCCTCTGGAAGAACAGTCAGTGCTCTTAACTGCTGAACCATCTCTTCAGCCCCATTCTATTAGTTCTTAAAATATAAATAAAAGAATAAACAGCAGTCATTTTCCCCAAGAAGCTTATAATTTCATGCTGGCATAATAAAAATTTAATTTTTAATTCCAATAATAATTTTAATAAATACATAAGAAATACATGTGCAACTATTTTCCTGGAGAAGTTTGCAATACAGTAATGTGGATTAGCCAGTGTGATGTTAAGCAAAGCTCATAGTATTTGTTAGGTATTGTGATGCTCGTCATCAAAGGTTATTTTCCAGTTCTAAGGGCACTCTACTGCATACCCTGGTTCCCCACAGTATCCTGCTGTTCAGAACTGTCATTTCCAAACCAAGCACAGCAAAGCAAACAGAAACATATCTGGATGAAACCAATGAAGTTTCGCCTCTGTGCTTGAGAGGAAGAAAGTGACCTTCTCTGAAGTATACCACATGTAGGTACAGAAACAAAATGTGGATGATGCTCTGCCCATAAAGAGGGTGGGAATAATGATTCTTAGGTGGATAGCCAACTGTTTCTTCATGGTAAGTGTTTATGTTACATACACTTTTTAAACAGTCTTTTTTAGAGTTAAAATCCTCCAAATCCTGGACTTGAGACAGAATGACTATCTGGGGCTAGGGAGGTAATTTGTCATGTGAACATGAGGGTGGTCAACCCCAGAGCCCATCAGAAAGTCTGGCATGGTGCTGCACGCTCCCAGCGTTGGGGAGGCAGAGAGAGCTGGACCCCTGGAGCCTGATGATCAGCTAGCCTATGAGTTCTAGGCTAGTGAGAAACTGTCTCAAAAGACAAGGTGAACGGTTCTTGAGGAACAACACTCCAGGCTGACCTGTCCCCTCCCTGCATGCACAGGACCCTGCACACCAGTGAACACGCATACACAAAGAATCTAGTGATGCATTTTAAAATGTAAAGGCTGAGTGACCTTGTCACCAGGCAGGTCACCTAGTGTAGGGCCGCAAACCACTGAACATCCATATTTGACCTGTCACCCATTTTTGCAATGTGTGAGCTAGGAATAGCTTTTACTTTTATGAAAAAACAAAATGACACAATGTGAAAATCAGACAGATTTAATTTTCAGTGTATACCATGAAGTTTTACTGAAACACGGATACATTTCTGTTTAAATACTGTCTATTGATTGCA
>NC_050465.1:44158705-44277678 GCF_903995425.1 Onychomys torridus
CCACATACCACTGCTAATGTGAATAACTGTACACACTTATTTGTATTCATTTCAAGCTACCTTGGACATCTATAAGAATTACACATCTCAAGACTCACTTGGCATGAAATAAGACTAATGAGAAAAAGCAGAACCCTGTGCTAAACCAAAGGTCTATGAGTCATCTTGTCTCCTAAAAGTGCCTGTAACATAAAGAGATTTTCTTTAAGAAAATCGTAAGGGCCGATATGATGGCTGTTTATGCCTGTGATTCCAGCATTCAGAGGCTGAAGCAGGAGGCATGCTGGGGGTTCAAAGCCATCCTGGCTACACAGTGAGGTCTAGGTTAGTCTGGGCTACAGTATGAGACCCTGCATAGAGAGATTGATTTGGTATGGTGGCCACACCTACAGTTCCAGGCGGGAGGTCAGTTTGAGGCTAGACTCGGCTATATAAGGTTCTACTTCACAAATCAAAATCAAGAAACAAAATAAGAAAAACACAGGGGGATGCTTCAGGATATTGGCCTGGGGAAAGGTTTTTCTGGATATGACCCCAAAATACAAGCACCAAAAAACCCACAAAAGACAAAGGACACTGTATTATACCAAAAGCTCCAACACACGGGGGAAAGCACAAAGAAGTGAAGAGACAGTCTACAGGATGGGAGAAGATGCCTTTGGATTATTATCTGATGAAGGGGTATCTAGAGCATAAAAGGAGCTGAAAAATCTCAGTATCAAAAAATCCCAAATCATCCGATTGCAGAGTGGGAAACTGACCTAAAGAGAGGTCGTCAAAGAGGGCACTCAGATGGCCCTCAAGAAACAGAACTACTACATAATCCAGCAACCTCACTACTCAGAATATTTCCAAAGGAGCTAAAATCAGTATGTCAAGATGACATCTGGGCTGGAGAGATAGCTCAGAGGTTAAGAGCAGCACCGGCTGCTCTTCCAGAGGTCCTGAGTTCAATTCCCAGCACCCACATGGTGGCTCACAACCATCTGTAAAGAGATCTGGTGCCTTCTTCTGGCCTGCAGGGATACATGATGTATACATACATAAATAAATCTTAAAAAAAAGAAAAAAGATGACATCTGTAGTTACATGCCACTCACAATAGCCAAGATATGGAACCACACAGGTGTCCCTTGTAGAAGAAGGCATAAAGAAAATAGACAATGTGTGTATAATGCAACACCATTCAGCCACAGAAGGGAATCGAAAGCACGACCTCACCCACTCAAGGGGCTGGTCTTGGGAGTTAGAAAAGTGGAAAGTGATGAGAAAGCAGCAGCAGTCCCCAAAGGTGCGGGGCGCGAGAGGCAGTCAATGGCTAGAAGGTACAACTGGAAAGAAGAAAGGGTCACATATGGTAGGACAAGCTTTCCTAAGGAGCTGCTGAGGATAATCAGCCACCAGGCGTGGTGATGCACGCCTTTACTCCCAGCGCTTGGGAGGCAGAGGCGGCAGGGTCTATATAGGCAGTTCACATAGACAGCTAGGACTGTGTAGAGAGACCTTTTCTCAAAAGCAAGACACAGCAAACAAAAGAATTAGTTGAGTATCTCAAAACAGCCAGCAGAAAAGGGTTCTGAATGCTCCTATCACAAAGAGAATTTATCTGAGGTGATGTATATGCCATGCACCGGGATGCAGTCGTTACCCCTTGTACACATGTGCTGAATGTCACATGTAATCCACAACTATCTATAACTAGTGTGTGCTAAGGTTCTTCTCTGAAACGAACTTTTTAAAAACATTTGCTCTTCCCACTATGAACAAAAACATCCAACGTCTTTTTTCACATTTACTTATTACAGGCTGTACTCTCTGTACATATTAACCTTCCCAGGAAATTGGTGACATACACTAGAGCCTCCTCCCTTTCATCGGCCCATTTCATCCTTTAGACTGAAGTCTTTCACAAGGCATGTGGTGACAGGCCAGCTACTGCATGGAGCCAATCAGCACACCCCAAACAAGCTGAATGTAAGTCAAGAGCCAAACCTTGGCCAATGCTGCCTCTGGCATAAGGTCTTATCTCAACACCTTCAGAGCTTACTAACCAGAAAGCCATACAGTCCATAAAGCACATTTTCCAATGAGAATACAAAGTCTAGGCTGTACCAGCACTTAGTTAGGGTTACAGTCCTCGTTGACACATCTCTCTTTGGGGATGTGAGCTGCTTTAACAGGAAAAGCAGAAACAAGCTAATGGTGTCAGTGTACAAGGCAAGGCGGGAGGTAAAAGGCAGACATTAATTCAGATCTGCAAGAGAAAGCAGGGTCTAGACCGACAGAAACGAAAAGCCACAGGAGCGGGCCTGGAGCTCACTGTACAGCCCTCCGCCTCCTCCTCCTGAGATACTGGGGTTACTGGTTGGTGTGTGCACGCACCCCAGCAGAGTGCATCCCCCATGGGCAGCAGCTGAGACAGTGCTCTCACAGAGGAACACTATGCCTGTGCTTTCTGCTTGCTGGCTTTTGGTTTGTTTGTTTTGTAACTCTGTTCACCTTGCTACAGGAGAGAAGGACCGGAGTCTTTGTCCCACTGGGATTCTCTGGAAGGGTGTCGCCTTCTGCAGGGTCCTGTCGGCCACTGTAATATAACCCAGGCTGGAAGTCGTCAGTGTCCACTAAGAACAAGGAATAATCCTGGCCTGCAGCTATACTCCAGACTCCGTTTCCACCATTAACCTGAAACGACAGAAAGAGAGCAGATAGCGTCTGTCCAAGGCAACCGAGGAGAAGTCCAGGTGCATGGAACAGACTCCTTAAGCAGGTACAGGCGGTCAGCCATACCTCAGAGTGAACTTCACCCAGCATGGTACGCAATTACTGCAGAACAGAACAGAAGGAAAAGAAACCTGACGTTCAGCCTTTACACTTGAACTTTTATAAAAACCTGAATAAGTAGAAAATGGAAAGGAAAAAGCATAGTTCTTAACAGTTTTTAATGTTATTTGTGTACGTCTCTATAAGCAGCTTTTATTTTACAGTGAGGAGGCTCTAGAGTCCTGCTCGAAAAGTAACACCTAGAATGCACCTTTGTCCATCCACATTTGGCTGTGTGCCAAAAATCAAAAGAAAAAAGAGAAGAAATCTAGTAAGGCTAAATGTCATTATTGCCGACTAAACCCTGGGTGCTGTAATTCAGTTTCCCACTTGTGACCCACTATCTCTCTGCTGTGACTTCACTGTGCCAACTCCCAGAATGCTGAAACAGGCGGGACCCCTGAGAAGCCATCTACGTGGACCTAGGCCAGTGGCTCTCAGAGAGTGATCTTTGCAGCAGCAGCAGCAGCAGCAGCAGCAGCAGCAGCAGGAGCAATCACCTGGAAACATGTTAGAAACGCCAACTCTCAGCCACAGAGTACCCGGGAGGGCTCAGCTTTCCGTCTTAACAGGCCCTCCAGGTGACTCGGACAGATGCAAATGCTTGAGAACCAAGCTGAAGCCGTCTGGAAACTGGTGGTTTTCAAACCTTGGGAGTCCACACAGCAATGCAGGAGCTTCCATCTAAAGACAGGAGCCAGTGCTCTAGGTGCCCTGTAAGCCACCACTTAATATTATTCCCTAAGGCTCTGTCTAGTGCACGGCACCCCTCCTAAGATTTCATTAAGAAGGTGTGCTACAGCAAAATGCTGCCCCATCCTCCAGCTTCCCTCCACCCCTATGCAGATAAACAAAACCCCTAATCCACAGGTCCTTTCCATCCAGTTAGGCTCTGAGAACCAGATGAGTGAGTGAGTGAGTGAGTGAGTGAGTGAGTGTGTGTGTGTGTGTGTGTGTGTGTGTGTGTACTGCTTACTCATACCTACCTCTTTCGACCTGACACTGTTCTCAAAATCAAGCCATCCAAACAACTGACGTCTAGTTCACTGCGAGAAGAGTGAACCACAAGGTTTACAAGAATCACCCAACCTGTGTGTTTGAGACAGGGTCTCTGCTATGTGGCCTAGGCTAGCCTTGAATGCCCCCACCTCCTGAGTCCCAGGAGGTGGCACTATCAAGTCCAACTACCAAGTCTGATGAGCCACCAAGTATTGGCAACATAATCTCCAATCAAAATAAATTCGGGGGCTGGAGAGATGGCTCAGCCATCTGTTAAGAGCACTTGTTGCTTTCCCAGAAGACCTGGGTTCAATTCCCAGAACCCACATGATGGCTCACAATGATCTGTAACTCCAGTTCCAGAGGGTCTGAGACATGTATGCAATGCACTTACATACATGCCACCAAAACATTCATACATGTAAAATAAATAAATAAACTGTAACGAGACTAACAGAAGAGGGCCTGAGCAATGGCTCAAAGGACAAAGGTACTTGCCTCTAAAGCCTGAGTTCATTGTCAGAATACCACATTTAAAAACAAAACAAAACAACATCCCCCCCCCCCCAATTTCATAACTGGGCATGATGGCACCTACCGGCAGTAGCCTCAGTAGTCTGGAGGCTGAAGCAGGAGGATCAAGAATTTAAAGCCAGTTGGACTTTATAATGAGAGCAGCCTCAAAAAACAAAAACAAAAACAAAAAAACAAAAAAACAAACAAACAAATAAGTAAAATAAACAAAAACCCTAACTCAAATCTCACTAGGTTTTCAGCTTTCGTAGAGTAAGTGGGATGATTTCAAAGTCATCCATGCTTGGGCTGTGGCTGTGACTGTGACTGGGGTGGGGCTGGAGCTCAAGTCGGAGGTCTTGCCTGCCACATAGAAGGCCTTTACTTAGGTCTCATCTCCAGACCTTGAGAAGCAAACAAATACACACCCATTCCCAAGTAAAGAAAGCAAAACCCCAGTGCTGTATTTCTGTATGCAGAGTTCTGAGACCAACCTCAAAACAAATTCCACCATGCAAAAGGCTAAATGCAAGCCAGACTTTCAGGTTCTCTGATTCCAGGACAGCATTTTCTCCAATAAGGGTTTCCTTTTGTTTGCTTTTTGTTAATTTATTTTTACAATGCTGGAATGGAACCTGGGGCCTTCACACTTGTGTGTAAGAGTCCCATCCCTTCCTGGAAGGCTTTGGAACAGGGTCTTTCTGAATTGTCCAGGTTGGCCTTGAACTTGCTCTGTAGCCTAGGCTGAACTTGAATTTCAATCCTTATGCCTTAGCCTTTGCAGGAGTTGGGATAACAGGCTTGCTGCCACAAGGTCTGGCTTAAAAACCTTTCCCTCATATGAATAAGAGCGCTTCCTACTTTATTAAAATTACAAGGAGCAACAATTTGCTGTATCTTTGTGTTTCAGTAATAGAAACTAGGATGAATAGAGGAAATGTTTCAGGCTAAATGCAGGGCTGGAATGATGGCTCAGTGGTTAAGAGCGTCGTCTTGGACAGGGGAATGCAGCACCAGCACTAGCCCCCATTCTGCTGTGCCCCTGGCTCCCAGCAGCCTGCCTCTAAACACCACAGCAGGGTCAGCACTAGTGGCTGCTTTCCAGCAAACAAATAAAAATTGTCTAAAAGAAGGCACTTTCTATTTCTTTCTTCTTTTTTTTTCTTTTTCTAAAAAAAGACAGAAGTACTACAAATATTCAATGAACAGCTAAGGCTATGAAGTAAAAACATTTTTTAAAAATTACATTTAGCTAAAAAAGGAATGGCTTCATGTTATAAAACCATTTTAATCAATTTTTTTTTCGGAAAATTATAATTATAAACTAAATTTGGCTACAATTTCCCTAGACACATAAGGTGCTTTAGCACAGAAGTCCAGCATATATTGCTGTTAAGTTCACAAAAGTACCTTTGAGAGTCGAGGAACTGTTGTTGGAAAATCAGAATGCCCGAGCTGACCAAAGGTGTTACTGCCCCAGGAGTAGACCTGCCAAAAACAACAGGCGCACAGGTGAGATTGTGCATTTGATTCTGCATGTAAACGCCCAACCTTTCTAAGACTACACCTATAATGTTCACACTCATGTTCTATACTTTAAAATAACAGATACTAGCTGGACACAGAGGCTTACACCTGAAATCCCCACACTCTGGAGGATGAGGTGGGAAAAGCTCCTAGTCTGAGCTAAACTGTCAGTGTGTGGCCAGCCTGGGCTACAAACCGAGAGCCTGTCTCATTCCATTTCAACAGGAGGAGGAGGAGGAAGAAGAGGAGGAGGAGGAGGAGGAGGAGGAGGAGGAGGAAGAGGAGGAGGAGGAGGAGAAAGCAGAAATGAAACCTGGCATGGCAGTACAAGCATGTAATCACAGCACAGTCAGGAGGCTGAGACAGGGGGATCTCGGGTTTGAAGCCAGTCTACCTGCACAGGATCCCCACAAGATTAGGTCTGCCAATACCCTGCTGTGGATTAGAGAGGGGTCATGGTCCCACAGACAGCTTGTCTTCGGTGATGTAGCACCTTAAGGAACATGTGTTCCTGTAACAACCTACTGAACCTCCAGATGTACACACATGTTGGGAAGAGGGAGGGGACAAGTAGGGAGTGAGAACAATACAGTCCGTACACTGAAAATGTCCTGAGACCCACTGTTATGTAGAATGTGTTAATAAAACAGAAAACAAAACATAGATCTACATATTAAGGAAATTATCACTGCTTCTTTAGTCCAGGCAATTCTGCCTCAGTGTCCCAGGTACTGACATTGAAGGCACTGCATCATCATGCCCAGCTCAATCAGCATTTTTGTGATAGTTCATACCTCAAAGTCCAGCACTCAAGAGGCTGAGTCAGAAGCCAACCTGAGCTGCAGGTCAGATTCCATTTCAAAAACAAACAAAAATACACCACAATTTTTACTAACTACATAAAACAGCATTGTGGGTATGCCTTCACTACCTAATTACTGGATTATTATCAGGTTAATAATTCTAAATGATACTGTAAACCCTTCAACAAGGTCAGTAAGATGGCTCAAATCAGGAGAAGTGTTGGACATGGTGATCCTGGCAGCAGGAGTTCCATCCCCAGACCAAGTAAAGGAGGAGAGAACCAACCCATAGTTCTTCTCTGACTTCCCCATGTGCTGTAGCATGGGCAAAGCCACAGACCCTACAGATATCCACATATCATACACATACACTCTCACATCATACACAGACACCCCAACATCATACACAAGCACCTACACATACATCATACAGACACCCCTTAATCACAGACATCCTCACACACATCATATATAGACACCCCCATATCATACACAAGCACCCCACTGGCCTTTCTCTATCCCTCCCTCCTCCCACCCCACCTTTCTCTAAGCCTTCATTGTAACAAAGGATGGCCTGGGATCCTGACCCTACTCCAGATGTCCTGAGTGCTGGGATGACAAGCATGTGTCACCAGGCCTGGTTCATGTGCTGGGGATGGAACCAAGGGCCCCGTATGTGCTAAGCAAGCTCTCTGCCAACAGAGCTATAGCCCCAGCCTGGATGAATCCTCGCAGAAAGGTTCTCCTCTCCTCACTTAGAAACGGAAATACCGCCATGTGAAACCTAAGATCTCAAAGGAGACAGGCGGGGCTGCCTGAAGACAGTCACTCAGAGACAGTGGTACACCTGACTGGGATAGCCACCCGTCAATACAAGAGCCGCACTCCAGAGTCTGCCCTTACCTGAGATTTTGCAGTGAGTGCAAGAGAGTGGGAACCGGCTGCCTCCAGGTGGATCACCTCTTTACCATCCAGACACTTGACACACAATGGCTGAAGCCTTGAAGGAAACAAACACATGCACACACACAAAGTCAACATCTTTTCAGCATGAATCAAGGCCCTTCAAATTACAGTCAGTGCTGTTAAATAAAAATAAAATGTCAAAAGTAACGAGGATATGATCAAACTACTTCTAAACATTACACCTAATTTTCATTAGTTTTAAGCGTTGTCTAGCCTCACTAATTAACCCCTGCAATTCAGAATCTATTAAGAAAGCTGAGCTGGAAGTGATGCCTAAATCCCAGCACCTGGAGACAGGAGGCTCACTGCCTCAAGCCTGGTCTAGGCCACATATACAACCTTATCTCAAATAAAAGAGAGAAATGTAATGACTGTAGAACTACCCATGACTCAGTAGAACAGGAAGCCCGACAGGGAGAAGTAAGACACCTTTTTATTTTCCTTCCCTGCACTCCGCTAGGAGACATGTCAGCCCACCACTGTAGACAGTCTATTTCCTCACCTTCCAGCTTCAGAACTCAAGCATGTTAACAGTCTGAGAATGCATACTAAACAGAATGATAACCTTCTCGATGTACATACAGTTTAATGCTTTCGTGGCAGTTATTTTAAAGAGCGTTGCTACATCTTTTGGGGTCAGAAACCCATGCTCCTTTTCCTAAGTTAAAATGTAACTATTCAAACATTTCAGTGAAATACCATCTTATCCCTAACACCGTTTTTCTGCATTCTAAGATGAACATGCACCAAAACGGACATGGACAAGTATACATGAATACTCTAGTCCTTTATTGGTTTGTTATTATTTGTTTTGAGACAGGGTCTCTCTATGTAGTCCTAGCTGGCATGTAACTCATTATGTAGACCAGACTGGCCTCAGACTCACGTAGACCCGCTTGCCTCTCTCGAGTGCTAAGATTAAAGGTGCGCGCCACCATGCTCAGCCTCCAGCCCTGTACTCCTAGGCACCAAGGACTAAGGTGACAGCTTTTTATCAGCGCTAAGGTGCACAGTGACTGTCCTGTTGGAGAAGATGGGTGTGTGGAGACCTCAGGAAAGGCTTATTGCCTAAGCTGATCCCCATCAGTAACCACTGGTGGCACTCACCTGGGCAGGACGTCGCCATGCCCCAGCTGCCCTTCCTTGCCTTTCCCCCAGGTCCACACCTCTGTCCTCAGGGAAGGCAGGAGGGCATCTGCTTCTCCACTGTATGTGGGAGTCAGAACCACTGTCCGGGTTTTCACCCTTGCAGCCTTTCTTAGGAGCCTGGGGGAAACTGCAAACAGACAAGAAAGGAGGGGGGGGAGACGCTTTAACATTCTGAGGACACGTGCGCACCAACGCGGTGCTTGTAAAACACTTTTCAGCTTCTCTGCAGAGGAGTGCTTTGCTGCTCAAATGAGCTTGGGAAATGCTCCCTACTACTCTGCATCCTGCCTCTCTCTCCCCCTGCACATCTCGTTAGTCTGCAGAAAATGCTCGTGAGACCTGCAATCAGAAGCCTGTTGAAATGTGTAATCTGTCACACTGTCACGTGTTTGGCTGCAGACCCCTTCTCTATGGAACCCTTATCAGCACCCTAGAGAACTTACATTCTAAGGAACATGATAAGGAAATGGGTGTGGTGGCTCAGGCCTGTATTACCCCATGAGGGGAGAGGTCTGCTGAGAGTCTGAGGCCAGCCTGGACTAGAGTTCAAGGCCAGCCAGGGCTACAGTGTAAGTAAGACCCTGTCTCAAGAAAACGAACAAAAAACAAAAACAGAAGATACTAAAAATAAAAATATGACAGGGTTGACAAATACCTTTCCTATTTCAAAACATAGTTAAATGCTAATACTTTCTAAGCCAAGTTTTAATTTCAAATATATGTCAAACAACTGTAATAAAGAATTAATTTTAAGACATAAAATTTTAAGCTTCTATGAAACTTTAAAAATCGTTATAGGGGCTGGTGAGATGGCTCAGCAGCTAAGAGCACTGGTTACCCTCCCTGAGGACCCAGGTTCAATTCCCAGTACCCACATGGTGGCTTACATAGTATAATTCCAGTTCCAGACAATCTGACACCCTCTTCTGGCCTCCCTGGGCACAAGACATGCTCATGATTGTGCGAAAACATACATGCAAGCAAAACACTCGTACACAGAAAATAATTTATAAACAAAAAATCCTTTACATATTTTGGATGACTATATAGGTTAATGGGGTTTTTTTGCTTGTTTGTTTTTTCTGGTTGGCTTATTTTGCTTGGAGATCGGGTCTCACTATGTAGCCTGGCTCTCCTATAATTCAGCATGTAGACCTGTCTGTCCTCAAATTCAGAAGTCTGCTTGCCTCTGCTTCCAGAGTCCTGGGATTAGAGGTGTGGGTCACTATGCCTTGCGAGGGTAATGTTTTATTAAATTAGTCTTTTGAAAGAAAGTTACCAGCTTTTATGATGTTGAAATCAAGGCATAAAATGAAGCAAATCTTATACATCAGTTTGGTAGTAGGACAAACTTTAAATAACTGAAGTTATAGTCTATGACTATTTCTGAAGCAGAGAAACAGGTAGCTTTCTTTTTAGTAAACCACCATTACAGAAACCTCGGGATCTGGATATGCCGGCATTGAGCGTCAGGAGAGCTAACTTGCTAGAGCACAGCATGTGATGATGGGAGCACCTGTGAGTCTCCAGAGGTCAGCCCGCCCATGCCTTACCCTGTGACAACAGTCCTGGGAGGGAGAGTCTTCGACTGCCCCCTTCCGCCTCTTCCTCTCTGATATCCACGAGACTGGAGCTCTTCTTGCCTTGCATTGACTCCTGCTTCACCTGCTCTCCTCTGAGATCTTTCAGACTTTCCGGGCCTGTGGGAGCACTGCCCGCCTGGGCTCCTGTCTCACCGGGGGAAGGGCTATAAAAGTTCATGACTTTCTTGAGAGACAAGGCCCCAGCTTCGTATGTGGCAGCCACTCTCACGCCGACAGCAGAAGCACAGGAGACCACCAGACTGTTGAGGGCTGAGGTGCTTGTGGTTGGTGGGCTATGAAGGTCAGGGACGGTTTCTGCTACAGGAAGCTACACACACACACACACACACACACACAGTTTATGAAACACTAAGTATTAACATGCAGTCAATAGGGGTCAATGCTCATGGCTAGCTGCATAGAAAATCTAAAACAGACCCTGTCTGTAACCTTAGCATGAAGGATGTTGCACTGGGCTACATACACCACTCATCTTCAATCTCAAACTATCCCCTCCCGGCTCTAGACTTAACACAGTCTATGGAAATGGCACTTAAAATACAGGTCTTTACCTAAAGTTCTTCCTCTTGCCTGGGTGTCAGGTTTTTTAGTGGCAAGTTAAAATGCTCTCTAGCTGCTTTATAAAACCAAGCTTGGGAAAAGGAGAGAGAGGCACAGAAGGTATGAGAGGCCCTGTTCGCAGCCCCTGGGAGGCTGAGGCAAGAGGTGCTCAAGGTCAAAGCCGGCACGGCTTCACAGTGAGCCTCTGTCTCAAAAACTAAATAGACAGAAAAAAGAAAAACTTTGGATTTAATACAAAGTGCCCTGGTAGAGGGCTGGGAAAACTCCAATCTATTACTTGAGTACTTTGAGGAAAATCTATACTGATTGCGTGCTGCTAAGGAACAGAAGAAGAAATAAGATTTTAAGAAAAGGAGGCGTTTTCTCAAACATTTTCTAATGAAAATTTAGATATAGGATTTAGAGGAGAAAGTGTTAAGCCTCTGACCTGCCATCCCTCACACTACATTTTCAGGCTGACTTATTGTTGAGTTACCTCCCATGACACAGGAGCTGGGCATGCTACAACCTTTGTTCTGGCTACCACAGAGGATGAAAGTGACAGGTTAATAATTAAATCCACAGAGCTTGTGTTTGTAGCATGCTTCATAGGAATATTAAAAAGTTCAACAAAAATATCCAGTACCAATGAAAAGGAGATTGAAATATTAAATACCACTGTTTACTAAAAGGGAAAAAAATAATTAAATATACCCAATAACACAAAAATATCTTTTGATATAAGCATAGTTACACTGAAAAATTATTTCTTCTTATGGGAGCTGAGGGCTGGAAAGATGGCTCAGTGGTTAAGAGTACTTGCTGCTCTTGCAGAGGACCCAGATTCAGTTCCCAGCACCCATGCCAGGCGGCTCACAACCACATGTAACTCCAGTTTCCAGGTATTCAACACCCACATACCCACATGCAGACATATACCCACATATAATTGAAAATAATAAAATAAGCAGAGCAGTAGTGGCGCATGCCTTTAATCTCAGCACTCAGGAAGCAGAGACAGGAGGATCTCTGTGAGTTCGAGGCCAGCCTAGTCTACAAAGTGAGATCCAGGACAGCCTCCAAAGCTACAGGGAAACCCTGTCTCGAAAAACCAAAAACCAAACAAACAAAAACAAAAACAAACAAATTAATAATAATAATAATTGTTTTTAAAAATTGATTATTACACTCAAAGATCCCAAAGATATGTACATTGTTCCTTAATCTGTCCTACATTCAGAACCAAACCCAGCAAAGCATGGTTGCAGATTTGCAGGCCAGCCTGGGCTACACAGTGAGATGCTATCTCAAAAACAACAACAAAAACCAATTAGAAATAACACTGGCTTCTGATTTCCTTGAAGTAATTCCCAGTGCCTAGCACAGTATCTGGCATACAGTGGGTACTCAATATAGTTTGTCAAATTACACATTAAATTTAGAAGTTACTTCTTTGCAAACAGGCAAACAGTCCGCAGAGGTTTGGAAACTGCATCCAGTTAAAGACAAGCACTTTGCTGACTTAGTTCTCATGACTAGTTGTCCAGTATAATACGGGGATTTCTACCCTGTTTATGACGGCTCCTAACAGTGCACGATAGTATTCCCGAGGGACTCCCTCGGGATCTCGTGGGGCTCTCACCATTAGAGGAAGGCAGAGAACACGGCCCCAAATCTTAAGCCCCTCTCTACTGTCTAGACATGGATGGATGGATCGATGGGTACTTTGAAATTCTTTTCGGTGCTGAAAGCCTCAAGCATGCTGGGTAAGTGCTCTACCACTGAGCTACATTCTCGCTATGTATTGTAGTTAAAGTAATGAAAAACTAGTTACTAGTCATTTTGATTCCAGACATAACTTTAGAATGCATAGTCAACCTGCAATAAAGAACAGCATATGAAATTTCACTGTTGGATGTAAGGCCAAAATGTTATTTACAAAGATGAAGCTAAATTCAGTAGGAGCACACACTCTCAAAACCAACATACATGGTAAAAACTTCAGCCAGGCGGTGGCGGCACACGCCTTTAATCCCAGCACTCGGAAGGCAGAGCCAGGCGGATCTCTGTGAGTCCAAGGACAGCCTGGGCTACAGAGAGAGATCCAGGACAGGCACCAAAACTACACAGAGAAACCCTGTCACAACCCCCCCCCCCAAAAAAAAACTTCAAACATTTACCAAGATAAGTTCAAAGGAAAATGCAATTTCTTTTGTTTTGTTTTCTTTTTTGATAGTGGCAATTTGAGAGCCAAATGAGCTGTATCATCAAGCTTTTATATTTAATGGAGGAATGACTTCTAGAAGGACAGACTTTTTTCTCTGCTGTGTTTGTTTTTGAGACAAGTTCTCTACAGCCTGTAGTGGCCTCAAACTTGAGATCCAGCAAAGTCAATGTTTTTATAAACATGTATAGTCTAAGAATTTTCTACAAACATTCGTGATAAATTAATGCTGCTTTGTTTGGATTTTTGTAATACTTTTTTTTATAAACAGCCTCTTCTTAATTGGGAAAAAAAAAGTCAAATACCACCGAGTTCAGAGCATATGTGTGAAGCAGGACTATCTCTACAATCATCCCACTTCTCACTCGGCAGGCAGCGTAGACGTGAGAATAAAGAGCCGCAAGCTCTTGTGACTTTAAGACCCCGAGTTAAAAAGATATCAGACAACAGTTCCCACGTGATTAGGTGGATGTGATTAGGTGGGTCTGTCGCCCTGCCCCCCACAACCCCTTTTGGCACGAAGCAAGTCAAAAGGTAATCCCAGAGAAAACCAGAAAGTGTCCTTGTGGAACAATGTGTTTCCAACAGCAATGTCACCCATTTCATATTCTCTTTAAATGAGAATACTTTAAATAAGATAAAAAGTATTTCCCCACTGCCAATTAGGCTCAGTAAGACCCAGTCATAACTGAAAACAAACAAACAAAAAATAACAAATCTAAAACATAATGTAAAGCCTTGAAGTTTCTTTTCTCTCTTCTTGTTTCTTTTTTTTTTTTTTATGAGACTGTTAACTGTAGCCCTGACTAGCTTGATACTATGTAGCATAGGCTAGCCTCAAAATCACAGCAATCCTCCTGCCGTGGCCTCCTGAATGTTGAGATTACAGGCATGCACCACCACGTCTAGAAACTGTTGTTACTCATCTGCCTTCCTCTAAACAGTCTGCAATCTGGTGACCTCCCTAGACAGAGGGAAAGAGTTGCAGAACTCTGAAGAGAGCACCAATGCAGTCCAGAAGCAGCTCTGTGAGGCCATGGTTACACCAGGTACAGTTCTTCTGGGGACTACCAAAATGTGATGGCTCAGCCGGAGGGCTACACACAACAAGAACATAAACATGCAGCTCTGGGTCACTGCTAAAGCAAGCCCAGCATGACATCTTTCAACATTGCGAAGGCTCCAATAAAGAGCCATTCTGATTTAACTCAGGCGCCTCCCTCTTTAGGCCTGGCAAGCCAGAATTACAGCAGCCTGGGGGGAGGGGGGGGGATAAAAATGTCTGCCAAGATTCAGGACTTTAGTTCCTAAAGAAACACAAACCCTTTAACTGCAAGGAAAGCTTCATGTCATAACTGTAGCAGCTACCTGGACCTGGGGTGGCTTTTCTCCATGCTCCTGGTTCTCCCTCACCGGGTGCTCTGACAGCTTCTGCAGGTAGGCAGTTACTGCCTGGGTGTCTTTGGGGTATGAGGGCGCTGTTCTGGCTGAAGACACTTCCGCTGTCCCCTCGATGTTCTGCTGAGAGGAAATGACAGCATTGCCACTTGTGGTCCGAACGTTTCCCACATTCAGTTCAGCTTCTCCCGAAGTGTTCTCAAATACCTCCCCCTGCCCGTCCGGCGTCTCCGTCTCTGTGTGAGGGCTGGGGGCCATGCTGACATGGTCTTCTGCTTGGGACTCAGACAGTGTCACACCTAAAGGGCAGCAGTGGCTGTCTGATATTATCACGTGGTCCTCTTTGTCCGTCATGGTGATGAGCAGCTGGCTGCACTGGTTGCATCTCTCCGGGACTGGCTTGTGATCCTGCAGGGGGAGGCACTGTACAAGTGCCAGGCTGTGGAACGCACCACAGGCAACCTGGAGCACCACCCGGCCGGCAAGGTGCTCCACCTTTTGCGGCTTTGTCACTGGGAAGGTGGTGGTGATGAGACCCAGCTGACAGCCCGTGCCCCATGCCCAGATCTCTCTGCTGATGGACAATGCCAGTGTGTGTTCCTCGCCACATGCCAACTGCAGAATCCTAACCGCTAACGAGGGGCTGGCCTCCGAGTCGGAGATGCTGACCGGACTGGGCTCCGGCACGGACCGCTGGTTAGCCACTGCGCACTGGCCAGCGGCGTTCTCTCCCCACATGTACACAGCCCCACTTTCTGTCACCGCTCCACTGTGGAAGCTCCCCGCTGCCACTGCAACAACACGATGCCCAACCAAGGCACTTTCTAGAAGAGGGCTGCTTGGACAAATTTCTGCTGATTCGCTTTTCCAGGGCAGGGTCCCAAAGCTGTAGACCTCACCATCTAAGGTTCGAAAGAGAAAGAGGTTAGTGAACTCACTGGACACTTCATCAGCAAAAGCCTTCAGAAGCATGTCGTAGTAAGGAGTTGGAAAAGGGCAGAGCCTTCCTGCTCTTCCCATCTTTTGGCATTATGGATGGTAGTGAGTGTAGTAGGGAGCCATTCCAGCTTTGACCTGGAAGTTCCAACCCCCACTGAGGCGTAGGTCATGGTCACGCCTACAAGGCGGGGCTGAGAGAGGACGCTGAAGACCCAAGTTTCCGGTGGAGAACACCATCAGACTGTGACACACCTTTCCCAGACTCTGTAAACTATCCCTTCATTTGTAAGTTACCCCACAAAATAAACCTCCCTTCTAACTACGGGGAGTGGCCTCAATAATTTCACCAATAGCTGGCGCTCACCAGTAAGTGAGAATACAAGATATTCTATTAACACTATTTAACCAGCCACTTTTTTTTTTCTTCTTTTTTTTTGGTTTTTAGAGACAGGGTTTCTCTGTGTAGCTTTGCGCCTTTTCCTGGAACTCACTCTGTAGACCAGGCTAGCCTCGAACTCACAGAGATCTGCCTGGCTCTGCCCCCCCCCAGTGCTGGGATTAAAGGCGTGTGCCACCACCGCCCGGCCTATAACCAGCCACTATTAACAGCCAGCATTGTAAGACACTAAAAAGCAGCCAGCAAGCACTGAACCAAAATTACACCGTGTGCCATCTCCTCACCTGGAAAACACAACTCTAGACCATGGCACATACCATGAGATCAAAGTTTTCTCTTTTCTTTTTTTGCTAGAGATTGAACCCAGGACTTTTCATGCTAAGCGTGTACTCTACCATTGAGCTCCATATATCCCCAGAGGAGATGAATCTGCATTCTTTATGTAACTTGGACACTTAATAACATGGTATTGCTTAAACATGAGAACAAGAGAAGCTTTCCCTCAACAACTATCACAGCTTTTGTGAGACAGGGTCTCCCTCTGCAACCTAGACTGGCTTGGAACTAACCATGCAGCCCTGGCTAGCATCAACCTCATGGCAATCCTCCTGTTTCAGCCTGCTAAATCAGCTACCACACTTAGCTACAAGTCTAGATTATTTTTCTATTAAATATATTATTATTGGTGTGTATGTGAGATGTGGGGAGGCTCATTCCAGAACCCAAGGGGTTGCTTCTCTCCTATCTCATGTAGAGCAGGGAGACCAAACTCAGGTCATCAGGCTTGGGTGCCAAGTGCCTTTCCCTACTGAGCCATCTCACAGCCTAACTCTAGATTTTAAAGGTACCGTGTTCCAAATCTCTTTCTGTTTTCGAGAAAGGGTTTCTCTATGTAACAATCCTGGCTGTCCTGGAACTCGCTTTGTAGACCAGGCTGGCCTTGAACTCACTGAGATCCACCTGCCTCTGCCTCCCAAGTGCTGGGATTAAAGGCATGTGCCACCACCACCTGGCATTTCCATATATCTTTCTAAAAGGTTTTCAGCTATTTAATTAACATATTCCAAATATCTTATTTTAACAAAGGCTAGTTCTATAGCTCAGTGTTAGAGTTTTTGCTTGGCATACATGAGGTCCCAGGTTCAATCCGCAGTACTGCTAAAAGGAGAAAGACAAAGACCACCAAATTCTCCCGTACATTCTTGAGAATTATACATTTTGAGATCCATAGTATAGATATTAAACTTGTAGTTCACATTTTTCAAGTAAGCATTTACTAAAATCTTAATATAACATGTAACATAATAAAAGCAATACAATAACCCACGAGAAAGAATTCACATGCTCATGTTTATTTCATAACACCCCTAAATCCAGGTTTAAGCTGTTTCCTAGAGTTTTCTTCTCTTAGCTCCCACAATGAGAATGTAAAACATTATTTATAACAGAAATTTACAATTAGACATAGTGGAAATCTTGACCCAAATCGACCTTTCTATGACTAGGCTGGTAAGCTGGCATCAAGGTCTCAGTGATCTACTTTAGATGCTTGGAGCTGCCTTTCCCCACCATGGGGCACTGTGCTGAGACTCCGTGGCCCACGGTTACGGGCAGGAGAGGAAGGCTCTATCGAGACGGAGTTCAGCTGGGATTCTGCACTCACCTCCTTGCTCATCACGTGAGTGGTGGTCTGAGGTAATGGTTACGTGGGAATTCTTGGGTAATAAGCCCAGCTCTCACTGGCATTACTGTTCTGCAAAAACAGTCTATGTAGGTTACTTATGTGTTGACTATTATAAAATTTAAGAACTACAATTCTCCCTTTTATTCAAGTTAATAGAATGTCTTAAATTCACAAATAAATGTGGTGGGGTTTTTGGTAAAGAGAGTTGAGATATAATTTGAGAACAAGGGTACAAGTTGCAGCGAAGCCCAGAAAGGGCCTGCAGTGGTCAGGAAGCCTCTCCTGACCCAACACAGGCATGAGCAGGGCCTCTGACATGCATACCTTCAGTCAGAAGAACTCCATGCTTCACCCCCAGGGCTGCCTGAAGGACTGTCTTTCCTCCCCAGCCTGGCAACCTCTCTGGTGTTAGAGCAAAGGATCCTGCCTGCCAGACATGGACCAGGCCTCTTTCTTTGGATCCTTCTGCCTCTGTTGAGCTACAAACATTGAAAAAGAAAAACATCATAACAGTTATCCCCACAACTCAAAGCTGTTCCCTCCTCCCTCAATAATTCTCCAGACACTACTTTCCTTCTGTAGGTCTGTGTATGTACTGGGGAAGTGGGGCTATGAATCCGAGCTTGTACCTTCTACCAGCACACATGCAGGGATGGCTGGGTCACGTGGTTTAATCAGCATTTGCTTTACACTTTGGTTATGTATGACACCCGGGCCAAGATAATACAACTAAGCTAGGAGATAATCTAAACCCACAAATTACTGGCCTCTACACAATAAATAAGGCCTGAGACATTTTTATGTTTAATGGTTTGGCAGCACAAAATTTCTAATTTGATGAGAGAGGAAATGAAATCTTTCACTTTATGTTGACTTTGAATCTGTTTTTTACACTTGCTGATGGTGCTGGGGACTGAACCTGGGGCCTTGCATTTAACAGGCAAGCACTATATAACTGAGCTCTATCCTCAGCCCACTGCTATTTAAAGATGTTAAATATTATTATGTATATCTGGCATATACTTGAACATAGAAAGAGAGTACAATAATGTGTTAATTCTATACATCTATGTATGTTAATGGTCAGGGTAACCATCATATTCCTCACTTTAAATATAAATTATTTCTTTGTATTTGGGGCATTCAAAATCCTCTTGACAAGCTACATGGGACTACACAGAACTGAGTGTGGTGGCGCTCAGCTGCAATCCCAGGCCTCAGGAGATTGGGGACAAGCCTTCTAAGTTGAAAAGCAGTCTGAGCTAAATGTCAGCTACAGAGTGAGGCTCAAAAAAAAAAAAGAGAGAAATCATTCCTACCTATTGTTCACCTTACAGTCTGACCAAATGTTCTAAGGTACTCTTCCCATACAAAGGCACCCAGTATACATTAACCACCCATTCTCCCATGTTCTAACAACTGCTATTCTGTCCTCTAGTCTTAAGAGATCGATCAGCTTTCCACCTTCCATACATAAGTGACAAGAGGTGGTATGTATCTTTCTATGCCTGACTTCCTTTAGCAAATGCCTACGCACATGGCCACAAAGGACAAGATTTCATTCTTCGTTATGGCTGAATACAGGCCACTGACAGTACACACCACTGTTTGTTTAGCCCATCAGTGGACACCTAAGCTGATGCCATAGCTTGCCTACTATCCGAGGAGAAGATATTTCTTTTCAGGATATGGATGTCCTTCCCTTTGGATGCATGCCCCACAGTGAGATGGCTGGATTGTGTGGCAACTCAACTGGAGGGCAGGGGTTTATAGGGGTTTGCTTTTTGAAACAGGGCCTCACCACTGTGTAGCCAGGCTCACTTCTAACTCTCACACCTCAAGCCTTAACCTCTCATGTGCTGGGATAACAAATGTATACCACCATATTTGCCTATTTCAAGTTTTTTGGGGAAACCTCTATTATTTTCTATTTTTTAAGACTTTTTTAAGAATCAAATTTGTAACTGACAACAGTCTTTTATACTTTCCTTATACTGTTAAGAGGGAATCCCCCTGCCTCCTGAAACAGGGTCTCACTGTATAACAGCCCTAGCTGTCCTGGAACTCACTCTATAGACCAGGCTGGCCCTGAACTCACAGAGATCTACTTGCCTCTGCCTCCTGAGTGCTAGGACTAATGATGTATGCCAGCACACCCAGCTACACTCTTCTACTTTAGTGGAAACTACATTTTTTAAAATATCTCTAATTTTTGCTAAACAATATTTCCTTCAACCAAATTAGGCTTAACAATCTATAGAAGGAAAGCCACAATTTAACCTTCTTTTTAAATATCTTCTGTGAGTAGTTTTCTTTCTTTCTTTCTTTCTTTTTTTTTTTTTTAAAGATTTATTTATTATGTATACAGAAGAGGGAGCCAGATCTTATTACAGATGGTTGTGAGCCACCATGTGGTTGCTGGGAATTGAACTCAGGACCTCTGGAAGAGCAGTCGGTGCTCTTAACCTCTGAGCCGTCTCTCCAGCCCTTGGTTGTTTTTTGTTGTTGTTGTTGTTTTTTGTTTGTTTGTTTTTTTGAGACAGGGTTTCTCTGTGTAGCTTTGTACCTTTCCTGGAACTTGCTTTGTAGACCAGGCTGGCCTCAAACTCATAGAGATCCGCCTGCCTCTGCCTCCTGAGTGCTGGGATTGATTAAAGGCGTGCGCCACCAACGTCCTGCATGTGAGTAGTTTTCTAAGGAAAGACTGAAACAAAACTGATTGTACAAAAGAATGTCCATAAGAGTTGTAAGATAATGAAGACCCTTTATAAGCATAAGAAACTAACAAAGCTTTTCTCTAATCACCTTTATTCAAATGATTTTGTCTCTTTACCTACCAATTACAAATGCAATCATGTGCTCCCACTTAAAACCACTGAGAAGAAAATCAAACTCAACAGTACTAAACTATGTGGATTTGTCTGCAGGGGAGAAGAAAAAGATTTTACCTTTTCTTCTTTGAGTCCATCGGTCAGGAGGAACACTCCATCACCAAATCATTCCCTTCGCAAAAGTTCTATCAAGACCTAAATAGAAAATACTGTTTAGGACACACCAAAACACTAAATAGGAATCACAGAGTAGTGGGAGAATATTTGAGTACTCTGCCTTCATCCCTTCAAAAGGAGAGTGGGAGGAGGACGGGCCTCTAACAAGTGTCTGCTCACTGAGTAATAAATATTCAGAGAAACTATTCCAACTATTTCAGAGCCTGCCTACTCAAAGTCAAATATCAAGTCTGAGCCTGCCCATTGAGCTTATAAAACGCCTGCTGACCATCAAATGTAATGTCAAAGAAGAAAAAAGGAAGCTTGCAAGAAGCTGAACTCTTTCAGGCAACAGATTTTTCAGTTTTTTAAAAATTATTATAAAGGAGGTAATTCAATCTGCAAATCAATGCATTCAGTACAAAAATTACATACAGATTGTGGTAGTCTGAATGAGAAGCGCCCCCACCCCATCTATTTGAATGCTTGGTCCCCAGTTGGTGGAACTGTTTGGGAAGGATGAGGAGGTGTGGCCTTGCTGGACCATTCCCAGTGCACTCTCTGCCTGTTTGCAGTCCCAAGTTCTCGGCTGTTGCTGCTACTTTCCCTTTGCTCTGTCATGGTGAATTCTAGCCCCCCTTAATACTATGGGGTTAAACACTTTCTTTTATAAATCACCATAGTCGTGGTGTTTTATCACAGCAATAGAAATGTAACTAATACACATATTAAGGTTACTTTTTAAGTACTTCTAGGACATGTAAAAATTTAAATTCCAACTGGGAAAGATTTTTTTTTTTTAAATCTCAGTAATATATCACATCCAACTCATTTCAACTTCAGTAATGAACAAAAAATTGTTAATTATCAAATTACTTTGTGTGTTTAATTAAAATACAACATTTTTCATTTATTGGAACTTATGTGGTTATTTCCCCAAATCAATCTCAATTCAAAACTAGCATGCTTCAAACCTGACAAGGCTAGAAGAAATCTGGATTTGAAATGAGAGGTTTCTAGGTCCAGCCCTTGCCATTTGATTGGGACAGTCTAGGCGTATTAGTATGGCAGAAGTCCTTCACGCTAACCAGTCACCAGCTCGGAGTCCCTGGAACGTTACTTGTGGCCCAGAACGCTAACTGGAGGAGGCACTGTCTGCCGGGCCCCTGTGCCATAAACCAAGTGCTCACCAGAGCTCGGTGCGCCGTCTTTCCAAAACAGCTGCCCACGGGCCTGGAAGGCTGGACACTTAAAAGTTCAAAGCCAAGCTGGGCGTTGTGGCACACTTCTGTGATCCTAGCACTTAAGAGGGTGGAGCTAGATTATCCTGAGTTCAAGGCCAGCCTGGGCTACACGAACAGGACCTCAATAAATAAATAATTAATTAATAATAAACAAAGAAAAGTTCCAGGTTAACTAGGTACACAACAAGACCTTGTCTCAAAATATAGCAACAAAAACAGTCAATGGAAGAGCTAAATAAAGACTAATGTACAAAAATAATGAGCCATTAGTTTAAAAAAATCGATGTTTAAAAAAAAAGAAGGAAAACAAGCAAAGAAAATGTTGAATTAATTTCTATTTAAAAATTCATGTTTTTAAAGGCACCAAAACTCAAAAAATACAAGCAATGAAGCCCTATTTCTGTGGGCCTTATAATACTGGGACGGAATATACAATTTTCTGCAGAAGGTATGGCATGGTCACTGCTCGGCAAACAACCCACACTGGCAAGGCCACCTCAGACCATCTGTTTATTCCAGACTGCCTGGAGTTCTCACTACTTCCCATCTGTGTATCCGGAGGAAATTACCTTCTACTTTGTAAGAGCTTAATTTAGAATGGGTTTGGATCCTCAAAGTTGGAGGAAAGGTACTGTGTAAACAGAAGGCAAATCTAAATACACATAATGCTATTTGATAAACAGAACTATTATTACCTGCTAACTCTGTTGGTGACCATGATGTGCAATGAAACGCTGGAGCCAGAACATACTCTGTGCTCCTCTGTAGAGATCAAGGAGGGTACTTCTGATTACAACACCACCTAGCAGGAGCCGGAGAACCCTTCTAGGGGCCACATCTCATTTCCTGAAGTAAATCCATCACATCAAAACTGGATTTTGTCCTGTTGCCTGACAACCAAAAGGCTACCTGGGCTGCAATAGTGAGTCCCAGTCTAGCCTGAGCTATGGTATAAGAAGCTGTCTCAAAAAAGAAGGGGTTAAAAAAAGGTAAAAATATTAAAAAAAAAAAAAAAATGGAGGCTGGTGAGGTGGCTCTGCAGTTAAGGAGGAGTGCTGCTCTTCCACAGGAAATTCAAGGCTATCCTCAGCTACCAAGAGTGTGAGGATAGCCTGGGTTACAAGTGACCCTCTCTCTCCCTCAAAAGGGCAGGGGGAGAAAACTATTTTATAGACATTTTACTTTATTAATACTGTTGTAGAAACATTTCCCTCAACTCCCCAAGTACTAATTATAGGTGTGCACCCCCACACTGGGCTTTCATTTACAATAGCTTTAAGACATTTTATGCTTTTCAGGAAGACATGTCTGCCTAAAACTCAAATAGAACAATGAAAAAAAAGAGAATACTGGGGGCTGGAAAGATGGCTCAGAGGTTAAGATCATTGTCTGTTCTTCCAGAGGTCATGAGTTCAATTCCCAGCACCCACACAGTGGCTCACAACCATCTATAATGAGATCTGATGCCCTCTTATGGAATGCAGGCATATATGCAGATGGAACACTGTATACATAATAAATACTACGAGAGAGAGAGAGAGAGAGAGAGAGAGAGAGAGAGAAAGAGAGAGAATACAGCAGGAGAATACTGTGGTCCAAAGCTCACACACTGAGGGACGTTGGTATTTACCAACTCCATTAACACCTCTCCTCAATTATGAATTAACACAGAAAAAAGAGGTAAGCCAAAAAAAAAAAAAAAAAAAGGTTTTTAACAGCACCTTTCACCTTTCTTCCACTGACCTGCGTCCTGTATTACCTAACTGATAAAGACGCTGTCTAAACAGTTCTCACGTGAAGTCAGAGACTGTGCAGTCCACTTCCCGTCAAGGCCTTTCCACACACCAACAGAATCTCCATAACACAGGCCACCTAGCCTCTAGTGGTTCCACCTGTTAAGTTCCAGGCGCCAAAGGCCAAAGAGGCTCGCTTGAGAGTACACCACTCTGCAAGCTATTAATTATCTCCTCCAAGGAAGAGGACTCAAGCCCCAGATGGCCATTAAAATAAGAGCAGACCTTGGTTCTTACCAAAGGGAAGCCACTTTTAGATCCCACTGGAGACACACCTTCCTGTGAGGGAAAAACGAGCTGTGTGTAGTTAAAGATGCTGTTCTAATATCAGGATCTGGGAATGCCCTAAAAAGAATAGGGCCCCATGTCCTGATCATTGCTAAAAAGAGCTACAAGCCCCGTATGGTGTGGTACATGCCTATAATCCCACAATTTGGGAGGCTAAGACAGGAGGATTGCTTTGAGTTTGAGCCTATCTTAGGGAATAATGGAGATTGTCTTTAAAAAGAAGAGCAATGAACCATCTGTATTTCCAATAATATCAGAACCAGAAATCCCAAGTCCGAAGCTCTGAAAGTTTCTCTCACAGCAAAAGTCCAATCTGACCTGATTCAGTCAACTGTAAAAGCCGACCGGAAACAACGAGGGATTTGTTACTTTGTCCCTCTAGGGCAAATACAGCCCTGCCCCTCCTGCTGCAGAAATATCAATATGATTAGAGGCTGGCACAGACCCCAGGGGAGGTGCCACATGATACACAGTTTACACACCTGTTCAGGAGAGAAAAATCTCAGCTTCAAAAACATATGTCTAACAGATCCATGTAAGGGGCTTGGAACCTGTATTCTATGTTTATAGTGTGTCTCCCAACTTTTAACTTCTTACAGGCTTCATTCTGCTTCTTCAGTGTGCTTGCTTCTTATTTGGGGTGGAGAGGAGAAGGTGGGCAGATGAAGACTTACATGTTGTCCCGACCAGCTTCAAACTCTTGAGCTCAAGTGATCCCTACAGCCAAGGGCCCACTGTACTCTCTTAGGTCTTTCTAACATGATAGCTTTCTACAGGGAAGACAGTATCCTTAAGACATTAAGGAAGCTAACGTGTTCTCTCTCCCCTGACCTTCCTTCTGTTTTTCAGACAGTCTCACCATGTAGCCTTAGCTGGCCTAGAACTGAGAGTGTAGTCCAGGCTAGCCTCACATCTGCAGTAGCAATTCTTGTCTCTGCCCAGCGAGTACTGAGAGTACAAGAATGTGCTACCACACCATGCTACTCCTCTCTTCACACTGGTTTCCAATGGGTCTTTGGGAACGGGAATATAATTCAGAAGTAGAACACTTGTCTGACAAGTCTGAGGCCATGGGTGTGATTCCCAAACCCTGCAAAGGGTGTTTTGATTAAAATAATAGCAATGGCTGGGCATGGTCAGGAGGTGGATCTCTGTGAGTTCAAGGCAGCCTGGTCTACAGAGATAGTTCCAGGTCTCCGGGGTTAAAAAAAAAAAAAAAGACACAAGAAAACAAGCAAATAATATATATTAACAGTAATTAAGTTACAAAAGTAATGATAATTAGTGATTAAAACTCAACAGGACCAGCAAGACAGCTCAGTGGGTAAACTTGTCACCAAACCTGACGACCTGAGTTCAATTCCTGGGACCCACAGGTGAAAAGAAAGCTGGTTCCCAAGAGTTGTCCTCTGACCTCCATATGCTCAGCGTGAGCACACCCACACACAAAGAAGTGAGTAACAAACATATGTAACCTAATTTTTAAAAATGATTACACATTAAGATAGGAAGGTGAACTGGGTAAGGTAAACACACACTCCTTTAATCCCAGCACATAGAAGGCAAAGACAGGCAGATCCAAAGTCAAGACCAGCCACAGCTATAGCAAGTTCCAGGCCGCCCTGGGCTACACGGGACTCTTGACCTTGTTTAAAAAAAAAAAAAAAAAAAATTACAACCAGAAACAGGAAAGCAATAAAACAATGGAGCAAAGTGTATCACAAACTATGAAAGGAATTTACAGATTACTTAGTGGCATTAGTGGCTTGAATACAAAATTACTAGACTTTCAAGTAGCCATCCACGGTTTGTTTCTTTTTATGTCTACACAAGTAGGTGAAGTTGGACAGAACTTCACTCAGTAGTCCAGGTCACCATGAACTCTGCAATCTTCCTACCTCAACCTTGTAAATCCCGAGATCACATGTATGAGCCACTATACCTGACTAGTGTTTTCCTTCTGAAGTCTGAGTCAGTTACAATTTGTTATAATCTAACAAACCAGAGTTCACACCGTGGATACAGTACTAATTATTTAAGAGAATCTGGTGTGTTACAACAGGTAAAATATTAAAAAATTGTTTGTTCCTGGACTCTAGGTCATTATGTTGACATGTGGACTAAGGCATGCACTTCTTGCCACTGACACCTTTACCAAGCATGCAAGGCTGAGGACAGCTCACCTTCAAGAACTGACATGCTAATCAACTGGAACTGTCCCGGCCACTTCAAATGTGAACCATCTTGAACTAGAGTAAGGGAACTGGGTAAATTAATGCAGTTAGTGAATCCAGCAGCCTAGCTTAGAAAGCTACTTATTACTTCTAATTTTGTGCTAATGGGATAATTAATGCCTTTACTAAGTCTTGCCTCATCCTGGAGGTCAGAAAGCATAACTTTTTTATGCCTGTATCCACACTAACCACTACAAATAAGCTGACTGTATTTAAAGGAGATCCTAAGAAGACACAGCCTTTGATCTGAAGTTGCAGGGAGTTGTCCCAATACTCAGTTTTGTCTTTTTCCCCCTTTTCCAAACTTTTTAAACATTCACTCATTCATTCATTCATTCATTCATTCATTCATTTATTGTGTGTGTGTGCACGCACTCGCAGATGGAGATCAGAGGACAAATTTTGGAAGTCAGTTCTCCGCCCACGTATGGGTCAAGGGGACTGAACAAATGTGGTCAAGCTTGGTTCCTTTCCCCTCGGAGCCCCTCCCTACAGCCAACTCTTCCTGCAGAGGTTTGCAGTTTTAAGCCAGATCTAACAAAACCTCTCTGAGAAGTAACAGTTTTAAAATTTGGTTTTTCCAAAATTAGTAAAAGTCCCAGGAAATATTTTATATTGCCATGGCAATAAGAGGCATAAGTTGCTGCAGTGTCTGGGAATTTGATATGTTAACTGTTAGACCTATAATATCTCAGGATAATGCATTTACTAACTAATGTAACCAATTCAAAAGAAAGTGCTCATGACCTCATGACCATATAAAATTTCCGTAGCTTCCTAAGTCAGTCTATATCCAAATTCCTTTCAGGGCCCTGTGGAGGAATTTGCTCCCGGTACTTTAAGAGTTCAGGATGGGTTTCTGTTTGACTTTGCCAAGAATCCCTAGCGTTCTGCCTCCTCTGTAGCCTTTCCACAGGACTCACGCCTCCTTTCCTCACACAGAAAGCACTTCCCAGGACATGGGTCTGTTTCCCCTCCACAGGACAGCTCCGCAGACCTGCTGCCCTGGCCCATCCCTGTCTTCCTGCAGGGAGACAGGAGCTGCTTCCGATTCTACTGCTCTGAAGCCACAAAGTAAAAAAGTATAAATTTAAAAGATGTAAAGTGCAGTTTCACAAACGGTCTTAGCCATACATAAAAATAAACATCAAACCTATGTCCTCACCACCTGGTTTTTAGCAGATGATAACATATTTCAAATTTGCTTCACTCCACAGCCCAGGGTGACCTTGAACTCACAATTCTGTTTCAGCCTCCCAGGTATGTGCCACTACCCAGTTAGCTCCTTTTCACAGTAGTAGTAGGTTACACATGAAGCTGAGGGCAGTTACCCACCACCTCTAACAATACAGCTCATGTTCAAGCATACCGTTATGTACTCTCATTAGCTATATACAGAAGTAAACAATGCCACCGTCCTCGAACTAAACTTAAACATATCTTACTGTATGTAAACACCCTTTGGCATGTGCTTCTTCCACTCAATAGAATGTCCTTACGGTAAGTATAGACCTAGTTAACTCACGGTTTTCTTAGGGGATAAGTACACTCAACTGCATGGATAAACCTATTGGTGTGCAGTCAGACTGTGCTACTTCATCACTATTTTAGAGTTCTGTCCTCATTCTTGGTACGGGATTGTTCGGAAAGCTGCCACCCATTTAAGTTGAGCAATTGGCTCAGTAATATTTAGATGGTAGAAGAAAAAAATAATACTGGAGTGAACATTACCCAGACGCCATCATTCAGTCAGCGCCACAACCAACATCTTAACACAGGGGTCATGTACACAAGGAACTCCGGATGATCCAGAAGAAAATATTTGTAAATAATACTTGATAATCAAGAGGAAGAGGAGTTGGTCAATTTGTGGACATAAAGAGACTAAAGCTAATCTTCTCTCTATGTATAACTCACTGGCAGCAAAATGAACTGCTAAAAATCCCATCTTTGACTTGGAAGGTTGAAAAAACAACCTGTATCTTCTTCAGACTTAAAAGAATTATGTAATCACTCGAGAAAGTTCTCAATAACCCACTGATGCAGCTGTTTCTCGGCCAGGCATGGTGCTGCATGCTCGAAGTCCTACAGCATGGAAGGTTGAGGCAAGAAGATCATGAGTCTAGGCCAGCCTGGACTACAGAGCAAAAACCAAACCAAAATCGAACAAAAGGCATAAGCTTACCACACCACCATCATCACAAATCGGAGGAATCGGGGTCCAGACAGGAAAATGAGTGCAGTAACAAAAGAACAATCTCATGTTTTGTTGCGTCTTATTTGTATAGTGCTGCTTACCAAGACTTTCTTAAGGCCTGACAGTAAAAGCTGCCACTTTTTTATTACTAAAAAATAAAAATTAAAAATAAAAAGAATTGTTTGGTAATTAACGGGAAAGAGAAGTTTAAAACAAAAAAACAAACAAACAAAACCTCCTAATAATAGAAAGGCCAGGCTGAGGAGATTGTTCACTAGGTAACATGCTGGCTCACAGGCCTGAGCAGCCGTTTAGATCCCTACCATCCATGTAAAAACCAGGTCAGCAGCCTGCGTCTGTAACCCCAGCTCTGGGGAGGTATGGTGGGAGAAACAGCATGCCATGGGAACAGGAGCTGACTGGCTAGCTGGTCTAGCTGAAATAGCGAGCCCCAGAGTCAACGAGGGACCCTACCGCACAGCGCGTAAGTAAGTAAAGGGAAGAGGGATGGCAGAAGACAGCAGATGGTGGCCTTTAGCCTCTGTACGTGTGGTAACACGCACACGCACACACAGATCCAAGCCAGGTGCGGTGCATATCTACGATCCCAACACTTGGAGTGGAGACGGGAGGATCAAGACTTCAATACATGGGGCTAGCGCATGCCTTTGAGGCGGATCTCTGAGTTCAAGGCCAGCCTGCTCTACGGAGTGAGTTCTAGGACAGGCACCAAAGCTACAAAGAAACTCTGTCTCAAAAAACAAAAAGAAAAAAAAAAATCCATGAGGCCAATAAAGACTGCCAGGAGGGAGGGAGGGGAGGGAAAGAGAAGATGCTACCAAGAAGGAAAATCTGTCTTTAGTACGGTCGGAATCTGTGATAAACGTACTTCTGCAAAAGTTCTGAATGGAGCCACGGTCTAGAAGTCATGCAAGTGCTCAAAGCCCCTCCTCCCAGTGACAGGAAGAGTTCAGATGCTATCAGAGCAGCTGGGGACATCTCGGCTGTCAGCACCTCCCTCCCTCCCTCCTTGTTCAACCCAGTCTCATATTAACAGTTACATTTGGGGATTAGGTAAACCAATTAAGAATGCTTGATTGCTTATACAGTTTGACGTCTCAAGTAATGACTTCTTGTCTTCCAAATTCCTATTGAAAAATGGTCCTCGGATCTCCAGGACTTCATGAGTCCCTGAGATCATGCAGGCAGAGACCAAGCACCCTTGGCATCCACAACCCTGCTCAGTATTAAGAAACACTAGAAAGCTGGGCAGTGGTGGTGCACGCCTTTAATCCCAGCACTTGGAAGGCAGAGGCAGGCGGATCTCTGTGAGTTCGAGGCCAGCCTGGACTACAGAGCGAGTTCCGGGACAGGCTCCCAAGCTACAGTGAAGGTGAGAATGCCACTTAGCTGGCAGAGTGCTTGCCTAGCACGGTGGGAGGAGAGACTCTGTCAGGTTGTCTCCTGAGCTCCACGTGCACAGGCAAACACAAGCATACACCATCAATAAATGTAATTTTAAAAATGGTTAAAGCATGTCTCTAGATATCCTCCGGCCTGCAGAAAGGATTCTTCTCACTTTTATATTCCAAACTACTAACCTACACCATGCACCATAAACCACTTTATAATCTCATTTACCAAAGAAAAGTTCTTTAAATAAATATATGGAAATGTATTTACTTAATTAAAAATATTCTTCCTTTTTTTTTTTTTTTAATGTGGAACAGGGAAGTTGAGGCAGTCTTTTAGAGCCCCAGGCTAGCCTCAAAGGGCTATATAACTAAGGACGACCTTGAACTCCTGCCTCTCCTGCCTCTATGCTGAGATTATAGGCATGCTTGAGTTAATGTTTTACACCCTTTGAATAATGTAACTTCAAAAGCCAACAACACACACACACACACACACACACACACACGACACTTAAGCACAACCCTCTTGAAGTCTTTAGGTTTGTTTTTTCATTTGACATGGGGATCTTACTCTGTAGCTGAACTCAGGCTTGGCTAGACCTATGTCACCCACTTGAAATCTCCCTGTTCAGTCTCTGGAGTCAGCAAGCAAGCATCACCATGTGGCCAGCTGAGAAGCCGTTGTCTTTTTTTCTTCCTTGCTTTGTCTCTGTCTTTCTCTCTCTCTCTCTCTCTCTCTCTCTCTTTTTTTTTTTTTTTTGGTGGGGGAGCAGGGTTTTGTTATGTAGCTCTGGTTGTCCTACAACTCACCATGTAGACCAGGCTGGCCTCAAACTCACTAAGGTGTCTCTTTCTCTCAACACCTATGCCTGATTCTTCAGCATTTAGGAGGCAGACCAGCCTGGTCTATAGGGTGGGTTCCAGGACAGCCAGGGCTGTTACACAGAGAAACCCTGTCTCAAAATCAAACAAACAAAAAAATCTTTTCTTGAGCAGGGTGTTGTGGTTCATGTTTGCAATCCAGCCCTGGGAAATTGGAGCCAGCCTGGCCTATACAGTGAGTTCCAGGCTAGCCTAGGTAACAGACTGAGACCTTGGGCTGGTTGGGTTTCGTCAGTGGTGCCATCTCTGGGCAGGTGGACCTAGGAGGTATAAGAAAGGTAGCTTGGGGTAAGCCTAAAAGCAAGTCAGTAAGCAGCTTTCCTCCAGGACTCCTGGCCTTGAACTCTTGGTCCTATGGCTTCCAACCAGCACAAGGCCCCTGCTTGTATTCCTGCCCTGACTTCCCTCAAATAATGGGGTGATGTGAACCACATAAACCCCCAAGTCATGGTGTCTGTACAGCAAGAGAAGCAAAGCAGGACAGACCCTGTCACAACACAAATCAACCTTCTCTCAAAAGTCACCTCTGCTTCATTAAAAGAAGTAAGAACTATAGAAAGCTCTTGTGCGCTGATGGCATTCTTTAGAAACACTGTCAGGAGGAATTGGCATGGACAGATGTAGGCATGTAATTCCAATACTCTAGAGATAGGGGCAACAGGACCAAGAGTTCAAGGCCAGCCCCCACCACTCAACTGTACAGCATGTCTGAGGGGAGCCTGGGATACCCAAGACCACCTCCCCCAAAATGACTCAGCATCAGGTACTGCTTGTTTTAAACTCATCTAATCACATAAAAACTAAAATCAGAACCCCAGCAATAATCTCACCATATCCTTTACTTCTTTGACAGTCCAACTGCCCAAGGTAGGGGTATGCGTGGTAGCACACACCTGTATTCCCAGCAGTCCAGAAGCTGAAGCAGGAGAATCGAGAATTCATGATCAGCCTGAATCAAGACCCTGTCTCAAAATAAATAAATGTGGTTTGTGAACACTATTCAAGTTTTCTTCCCAAATTACCTGTTTAATACTACAGACTACTATGTTTTCAATTTTTCAAAAAAACTTCATTACATTTATTATTTTGCATAATAAATGTGTACGCCTCCAGAGGTCAGAGGACAACTCAAGGCAGTCAATTTGTCCTTTTATCAGTGGGTTTCAGGAACTGAACTAAAGTCATCAGGTTTGGTGACAAGTACCTTCACCCACTGAGCCATCTCACTGGCCCATGTTTTCAAATTTCAACATTAGGAAACAGCTTTGAATTTTCTTTTTTAACTATGAACACTAAATCTGCCAATACCAGTCATAATTTAGGGAGTAATAGTGACTGGGTGTAGATTATATCAGCATATTTTCCATGTTAAAATACCGTTATGAAATACCAAAGAGATCAACTGGAAATCATTTTTCCTCTGAATACAAATCATAAAATTATTCCTTGAAATGAGGAATAGTTACCCTATCAGAGACTGTCCTCTTGAGGGTCCCATTAGCTACTGGTGACTACAGGCAGGGAAGCTTGTGCCCTCATTAGGGTCTCTCCTCTTTCTTTTTCTTGGGGGAGGGGGATTTTCGAGACAGGGTTTCTCTGTGTAAATTTTGGTGCCCATCCTGGATCTCACAGAGATCCGCCTGGCTCTGCCTCCTGAGTGCTGGGATTACAGGCGGGCGCCACCACCGCCTGGCCTGTCTCTTCTCTTTCAATGCCTGTGCTTAAATCTGTGTTAGAACCTTTTCTTCAGAAACTCCAATTCTGCTTCTTTCAAAACAATATGCCTCTTAGAAAACAAAAGGTTTTAATCCCAGCACTTGGAAGCAGAGACATGTGAATCTCTGTGAGTTCGAGGCCAGCCTGGTCTACGTATCGAGATCCAGGACAGGCTCCAAAGCTATAGAGAGAAACTCTGTCATGAAAAAACTGAAAACAAAAACAAAACAAAAAAAAAGGAAATAAAGAAAAGAAAAGGTCACAATACAGTCTTATTCATGATATCCTAGAAGAAATTAGTAACTATAAAAAGAGTTAATAGATACTGGTCATTTCCCATGGTCCAGGCACAGTAATAAATGATGCATGAACCACACATGTAAAGGTACTAATACCAAGAAAGGCTAGTGCAGAGATAAGGAAACTGAGGCAAAGAGGCTCAAAGAAAGATGTGTTCAAGGTATTCCAAAGCCTAGAACTCTTTATCACTGTGCTTCTATTACTAATGTTAAAATACTACAATTCGCCGGGCGGCGGTGGCACACACCTGTAATCCCAGCACTCGGGAGGCACAGCCAGGCGGATCTTTGTGAGTTCGAGGCCAGCCTGGTCTCCAAAGCGAGATCCAGGAAAGGCACAAAGATACACAGACAACAAACCCTGTCTCGAAAAACCAAAAAAATAAAATAAAATAAAATAAAAATAAAAAACTACAATTCACTCTTTGTATGGCAGTACCCACCTATAACCCAATACTCAGGATGCTGAGGCAGGGGGAGCTCCACACATTCCAGGCCAGACTCAAAAAATATGAAATCAAAAGCAAATGTTTCACTGATCTCAATGACCTAACACATATATATGATACACAAACAGAAACAAGAAAGTGGAACCTATGGCTCTGCTGCATTTCTGTACCTGCTCAGAATAAACCTTCATCACACAGTTTATCCTTGCCAGCCATCTAAAGAACAGTTAGAAATGTAAGGGCAACAGAACACGAACCTTAATTGGGGTACAGCAGCTAGTTATTCCCCCTTTCCATCCTAAACCAAAAAGAAAGCGCCGTTGTTGGCCACCCCAATTCAACCAGTGTGCTTTTCCTCTTTGGTCACCACAGAAGTCCTAATCGCGGCTTGCACCTACAAATCTACAGTTGCTCGCTCCAACAGAACAGCCCTGGTTGCCTGGAGGACCAACATCCGTGTGAGGACCATTTCCTCCAGATCGCCCCTGTGTTCTTTCCTGTCTTCACGATGCTTATTCTCGCCTCTGGTGGATCATTTGATAGGATCTGGCCAAACTACCAGGGACTAACATCAAAGTCCTTCTTATTTGCCACAAACGCCGTTTCATGCCACCAAAAGCCCCTCACCTCCCACCCCACCCCCGCGTCCACTTTTCACCGCGATTTTGCATCCTGGGGGCAAACCCACCTGGGACGCTCAGCAAGGCTCACGGGCTTGCCAGCTCGGCGCCCACCGTGGGCATTCAAGAAACCCTCCGGCGTGAACGGGCGGAAAGCAGCGTGGGCGGAGGCGGGAAGAGGGGACACGAAGGAATGCCACACAGCCGGACCACGGCAGCAGCGCCGGGACCCGGAGGGTGGGACCCGGGCCGAGCCACCACGTCCGAGGCACTTCCACAGACAGGCGCTGGCCCCGCGGGCCAGCGCAGCGCGCTCCCGCACCTCGGCCGACCCGCCTTCGAACCCCAGGACCGCCCGGGACCGGCGCCGACTCACCTGACGCTCCCGCAGCTCCGCGCTCTCCGCCCGGCGCGAGCCCGACCGCACCGCGGGGAGGACGCGAGATCAGCTGACTCACGGGGGCGGGGCCTCCAGGCAGGGGCGGAGCCGCGGGAGGGCCGGCTGCGGAGGAGGCCCCCGCGGAGTGGGTGGAGCCAAGCTGGAGCCGGGTGACGGCGTCCGGCAGGGATCAAGATTGCTGGGGACGCATCCGCGACCGCGGGCAAGCGTCTTAGCGAGGGCGGAACCAATTGTGCCAGGACGCACTTTAGCCGCCACCGAAGACTTAGGGAACGGACCTAGCTGCCTAGGCGTTTCCAGGGTAACGGTAGGCCACGCTTGAGGATGGAGGCTACTGCAAGTTAACGCCTCAAACTGTGAGAGATACAAGAAAGAAAAAAAAAAAAAGAAGTGCAAAATCTTACCTCGTAGAGCATGATTGCACACGTTCGTGAGCCCGGCACTTGTGAGGCAGCAGGATCAGGAATTCGAGACCAGCCACCTAGCCAGACTGAGCTGGGCGAGACCCCGTCTCAAGAAAAATAACAAAAGTGAAATCACGAACTATCTTCAAGCTTCCATTGCGGGCTGTTCCCTAACGAAGGTCGCTCCTTTCCCCTCGAATGACGTCACGTCTTCACGAGTGTGCGTTTGCCGCGTGTCCACCCCAAAGGGTAGAGCGAGGAGCGAGGCAGGAAGAAACGATAAAAATTCAGTAAGAGACTAGGGCATGTGAGAGTGGGGTTACCCCGGGCGGGGGCAGGAGATCATGTGAACCCTAGTGTACAAACGTGACTGTTTTGGGCTCGGCAATAAAGTTTGGCCACGTGGATGCCTCAGTTGAAGCTGCGTGGCCATCCTGAGAGGACTGCAGATATTCTAAAGAGAGACCCTTGTGCCTCCCCTTTTGATTATTGGACTAATAGGATAACAGGACCTGAAGAATTAGAATTTCCTCAACAGTCCCTTGCTGGGGAAAGAAAAGATGGGGTTCGCGGTGCAAATGAGAGGGGGAGCTTGTTTCCTGTTATGTCCAGATTGAAGGGACCCCCCACCCCAAGAGATCACCACAGAGACTGAATCCCGCAGGTAAAAGCAAAGAGCCTTTATTTCAAGTTCGGAGCTTGGTTCCTCTGTCTGTCTGACCCAGCAGTGAGAGCAGACATCCCTGAACTCAGGTGGGGTAGAGTTTTTAATCATAGCAGAGGTTGGGGTGAGGGGAGTTCCAGGGTCCAGGACCCTGATTGGCTGACAGTTGTCTAAGGTATCTGTAAAACAAAAATAGGTGTGCACCAGACTCAAGGATATCTGGCCACCCTATCTAATGGTTGGAATGTTTAGGATGTCAGGTACTTCCTCACCCCTAAGTAGATCCCTGGGTGGTATCAGCTTAAGGCTTTTCCTGGATCTGGGTGTCACCTGCCAGTAAGCCTGTCACAGAAGCTATGTCTAGGCCCCTAAGCCTGTCATGGCTGCTGTGTGGTCAAGCTATTTGGGGGCCCTTTACATTTCCCAGTTCTGATAACTTGTCACTTTGCAGAACAGACCAAGAGCTGAGGTATGTTCACGCCTTGAGCCTATCTCTTCCTTTTATTTAAACCCCATGGGGGGTGTTACTGGGCTGACCCCTTTGTTCTTCTTCCTAATGTAGTCATGTTGAATACATTTATTTTACTGTTGTCTTTTTAGTTGGCTTATTTAGAGGACAGGCAGCTTAGGCCAGAGATAGGATCTTGTTAGGGTGGCCAGAGCCCAGGCTCCGTTAACTGCAGGATACCTTTGGTTTGCAGTGACCGTTCTCAAGGATGCATGATTTTCTGCTTCGGCACTGAAGTGGATAACACACTGGAGAGGCCGCTGAGTTGGAGGAACCAGTTAGGGCATTGTATACAGGACCTTTAGATTCCGAGTATCTATCTATCTATCTATCTATCTATCTATCTATCTATCTATATCTATCCATCCATCCATCCATCCATCCATCCATCCATCTTTCTATAATGGAGTAAATGTAAGTTTGTAAGTCCAGCGGTGCACATTGTCTAGCAGCAGAGTTTCACGCTTGTTGTGTTCCAAGAGTCGCTGTTTTGGAAAATGTTAGGGAGGACTTTGAGGGTGCAGCCAGAGTCCTGAAACTACAACAAAATCTTCATCTACATTTCTGAGGAAAGTGAGACTCTCAGAGGTGAATTTCCATCACACCCCACATCCCCAGCTGCTATCGAAATATCTACCTGCAACCAAAGCCTTCCTTTTCCTCTCCTGGAAAGAGATGTTGTGTCTTCTCACACTAACCCTTGCCCCAATGTTAAGGAACCCTTCGAATCGCCCATTTTTTAATCCCCCTCTTCCATCTATCAATTTGTTTTGTTTTGTTGTTGTTTGTTTTTTCTGTTTTGTTTCTCGAGACAAGGTTTCTTTGTGTTGCTCTGGTTGTCGTGGAACCCAGAGTTTTGTGGACAAAGCTGGCCTCCAACTCAGAGATCTACCTGCCTCCCTTCCAAGTGATGGAATTAAAGGTGTGCACCACCGCCACCACCTGGCAAAATACTCCAATTGTTAAGGAAACATGAAGAGGTTGGTATGAGAGAAGAGGCAGGGGGAGACTGCTGTGGAGACTGTTCTGGGGCACTCTCCAAGGACTCTCCTTGCCTTTCCTTTAAGACTGCGTCCAGACATCATATTGTTCCTGTTTGATGCCACCTCTACCTCCACTTCTTAATCTCATGGTCTTTGTCATCACAATCTGTAATGTCTGCTTGTTCCAGTCTGCTGAAGGCAGAAGTCACTGCCTACAGTCCCACAACAGAACCGTTCTGTGCAACCCTGTAAAAGAAAGAGGATAGGAACCGGTCATGGAGGCACACGCTTTGAATCCCAGCACTCGGGAGGCAGAGGCAGGGTCAAGGCCAGCCTGATTCAAAGAGCAAATTCCAGGACAGCCAGGGCTACACAGAAACCTGAGAGGGGTGGGGAGCACTCCAAGATTAAGAGCATTGGCAGCTCACACCTGTCTGTAACTTCAGTTCCAGGGCATCTGACACCCTTACCCAGACATACATGAAGGCAAAACACCAATGCAAATAAAACAAAACAAAACAAAAACAGAGGATGATTCATATATACCGATCTGCAAGTTAGATTGAAGGGGGAGACAGATGCTTGTGTTATTCTACCAGTCAAATATCACCTATGTGGCCTTTCAGGAGATAGATAGGTAGAGTGGTAAATTAATAAGAATGACATGTGTCCTTATAAAGTGTCTGTCTTAGCTCTGAAAGAATAAGAATGGCCCCCAAGCCAACACAGGCTATTGGCATTGCTCTTGGTCGCCCACCCACTGTAACTAGAAGGTAAGACCCTGTGGCTGACGACACTGCACACTGTCATCGAGAGACATGAAGAAATCAGTATGGGATTCATCAGGAGACTTCTTTCCTCGTGGCTAGTTCTCACAGTATCAGAGGACACTATTTTCATTTAATTTATGTTCAGGCCACTTCAGAAGGAACGGTATCGATGGTCTTACTCATCACTGGACTGTGTATGAGACAATCCAGACCTCCCAGATAAGACATGCCCCTGGTGTCATAGTGGCATGACTGTTTAGGGTATAACCAACTTCTTTCTGAGTTGAGGCCTGCTCCAAAGGAGGGAATTCATTGCTTATACTCTAAAGCCTATGGCTTCAGAGGTCATAATTTCCTAATTGACCTAAAAATCTACTACTGTTGTTTTTTTTCTGATTGCTAAAGTTGTGAAACAGTCTTCAAAATATTCGTGTTAATACTATATAAATATAGTGCTTCTCACAACCTTGGCCAGAGAACTTTTTATGCAATAGAGAGCAGTGGGCAGGAGAGATGGCTCAGCAGTTAAGAGCACTGACTGCTCTTCAGGAGGACCCAGGTTCAATTCCCAGCACCCACATGACAGCTCACAACTGTCTGTAACTACACTTCCAGGGGACCCAACACCCATTGCAAAACATGGATGCACATAAAATTTAAAAAATAAGTAATTATTAAAAAGAAAGCAGTTACTATAGAGACTTATAAATTGTCCAAGTGCTGGGACTGACTACTGGGTGCTGAGCCATAACTGGGATGTCCGTATCACCATCTGCCCCACAAAGTTCAGAAGAGACAGAGCAAACCTAAGAGCCTGAGAATGGAGAGGAGTGCTGTGAAAGACTGTCCTCTTAGACATGACTGCATGAAGTTTGCAGGGGTGTTGAGGGGGCCAAGGGGACTTGGAGAGAAGTGAGAGGTGAATATGATCAAAATACACCGAATACATATAATAGATAAACTATTATAAAAAAAAGAATTGTGGGGCCAGAGAGATGCTCAGGAGTAAAGAATGTTTACTGCTTTTGCACAAGGCCCAAGTTCAGTTACAAGAACCCATGTGGAACAGCTCACAGGCCTTTTTTGACCTTCACAGGTACCCTCACACACATGCCATACATACGCAGAGGTACACATACACATAAATAAAAATAAACCTTAAAAAGAATGGCTACCCTTGGGAACAGGAGTGGGGGAAAAATTAACTTTCTCATTCTTAGACTTTGTCGTGTGTGTGTGTGTGTGTGTGTGTGTGTGTGTGTGTGTGTGTGTGTGTGTGTGTGGTTTGTTGGTTTTTCAAGACAGGGTTTCTCTGCGTAGCTTTGTGCCTTTCCTGGAACTCACTCTGTAGACCAGGCTGGCCTCGAACTCACAAAGATCCGCCTGGCTCTGCCTCCCAAGTGCTGGGATTAAAGGCGTGCGCCACCACCGCCCAGCTTAGTCATGTGTTTTTTAAAAATCTTTCTTTTGAGGATCTGTTTGTTAGTTTGGATTTGGTTTTCTGAGACAGGGTCTCGTGTGGCTCAGGGTGGCCTCAAACTTGTGGTGTGGCCAAGATTGGTCTTGAACTCCTGATCCTCTGGCTCCAGAGTGCTGTGATGATAGGTGTGCTTCACCTACCCTGCTCCAAAGCTTGTGAATGTAAAAAGAGCTGGAGACACGGTGCTTGTCTATCGTGCACAGGACTCTGGTTTGGATCTCCAGCTGCTGTGTTCTGAAGAAGCCTAACCATATTTTTAAAAGACAAGGAACAGTGTGAAGAGGGGGGCCACAGGGAGGATCCCTGAGGTACCAGAAATGGAGTGGAGCCTTCTGAGACCTTCCATGCCAACCCAGTCACCAGCTGCATGCAACGGAGGAGCACCAGCCAATGGCAAGTGATTCAGAAAAACAGCCTGGTCAAGCCATGTCTGAGTCCCTGACCTGATTCCACAGACAGACCTGGCCTCTCTAAGTTAGTGCATGTGGGATGTTTGGTTATGTAGCAATAATTTAAACGAAGGCAGAGTGGTGGCTAATAAATAAATGTCAAATGGGGTACTGACTAGGACTTCAGAAGTGGGCAGCAGCTGTAGTCACATGCTGGAGCCTGATGTCAGCTTCAGCTTTGTGACCTTGACATGAGTCATTTTAACCTCTGGGTACCTTGACTTCCTCATCCGTAAAACAGGAATGGTAACAGGCCTAGCTGTGTGTGCTATTGCAGACAGTCCACAAGTACAATTTATTTAGAAATTATATTAGAGAGAATCTCACTAAATGGGATAAAGCAAAGCTGTGGCAGAGTCCTGGAAGGTGATGCCTTGTCCCACGATGCTCCGGCCGCCTGAGTCAGTCCGCATCATTGAGCCCATGAGGAAGAGAAGAGAACCAGCATCTGTGCTCCTCAGGTCTTAAGCTAGCCCCGAGGCCACACCCTAGGGGATGGTACCTCAAGATCATAGGTGGATCAGGTACCACTACAGTGTGTGGTGGGGTGTAGGTAGAGTTTTCCTGCCTGGCCCACAGTCAGGACAAATCTCTCTTATCCGCCAGTCCCACAGTCGCTCAGACCCAACCAAGTAAACACACAGAGACTTACATTGTTTACAAACTGTATGGCCATGGCAGGCTTCTTGCTATCTACTTCTTATATCTTAGATTAACCCATTTCTGTTAGTCTATAAATTGCCACGTGGCTTGTGGCTTACCAGTACCTTACATCTCGCTTGTTATGGCAGTGGCTGGCAGTGTCTCTCCCCCAGCCTTTACTTCCCAGAATTCTCCTCCTCCTTGTCCCACCTACCCTATCCTTCCTGCCTGGCTACTGGCCAATCAGCGCTTTATTTTAACCAATCAGAGCAACGCACTTGACATACTTGAACATCCCACAGCAGTGGGGATGAATAAACACCTGGATACATGTCTGAAATCCCAGCACTCACGAGGCAGAGGAAGGAGATCAGGACAGTCACACACATCACAATCACAGTGGAGGCTAGCTTAGATCACATGATGAGACCCTGTCACAAGAAGGGAAGGAAGAGAGAGGAGGCAAGGATAAAAGGAGAGAAGAGGGCGGGGAGACAGGTTGTTGATAAGGCCAGGACTAAGTTCTTTATCTACCCAAACTTGGGACTTGAATGGGGTGGGCCACTTGGAGTGAAGGCAGATGTGGTGATTTGAATGCAATTGGTGCCATAATCTCATGGGGAGTAGCACTACTAGGAGGTGTGGCATTGTTGGAGTGGGTGTGGTCTTATTGGAGGAAGTGTGTCACTGTGGGGGCAGGCTTTGAGGTTTCCTGTGCTCAGGATACCACTCAGTGACTCAGTCAACTTCCTGTTGCCTGCAAGATGTAGGACTCTCAGCTACTTCTCCAGTACCACATCTGCCTGCAAACTGCCATGCTTCCCGCCATGATGATAATGGACTGAACCTCTGATACTGTAAGCCAGCCCCAATGAGATGTTTTCCTTTATAAGAGTTGCCGTGGTCACGATGTCTCTTCACCGCAATAGACACCCTAACTAAGACAGCAGAGGACTTGAGGAAACACAGAAGGCCCCTGAAGGGGAGGAAAGGGAGATATTTCCTTGGAGAAGTTTTGTTTTGAAGTATATATAGTCTCTAATGGAGCAGTAGTAATGGAGAGGGTATGAGGTGAAAATGTAGAACAGGTTTTCAGGGTTGGAAGGATAGCTCAGTGGCAGAGAGCCTGCCTAGCAAGTGTGATGCTCCAGAGCCGAGAGAGAGAGAGAGAGAGAGAGAGAGAGAGAGAGAGAGAGAGAGAGAGAGAGGTGGGGTGGGGCAGATAGACAGACAGACAGACAGAGACAGAACACCCCAAACCCAATACTAAAAAACAAAAACAGGTAGCATGGTAGTAAACCAAGATCTACTAGTGAGAATTTGACCTCAAAAGGAAAAAGAAAGGGTAATTGAATCACTGTGCTTGTGTATGTGTATGTGTGTGTGAGTTTGTATGTGTGTGTGTTTGTTCTTAGAGACTCACTATTTTGTCAGTGCACAGTTTGGACTAACTTTGCTCATGTAAGCTCTTTATCAAAATATGTATTGCAGTAATTTACAGGATGAGACATCATCGGACACAGCCATAGCCCTAGCATTTGGGATTGCCACAAGTTCAAGATCATCCTATCTATACAGGCCAACCAGTGCTAAGGAGTGAGACCCTGTCTCAAAATAGTGGTGGGAAGTGGGGATACAGAGTATCATTCTTTAGCCCAGGCTAGCCTCAGACTCACAGCAGTCTTCCTAACTGAGCATCCAGACTGCTGGGATAATAGATGTGAGCTTAATTTAGGGGAAAAAAAAAGATGTATTATTCTTACATATGTGTGACAGTGGGACTTTATGTGTAGCATGTATGTGTGCAGGTGTCCATGAAGGCCAGAGACTGTCAGGTGCCTGGAACTGGACTTACAGGCAGTTGTGAGCCGCCTGGTGTGGGTTCTGAGACTCAAGATAAGGTCCTTTAAAGACTAGCACGGTAACGTGTGCCTGGCTGACCACTTAATAACCTTGTTTCTTGGGATCCAGCTACAGTCCTCAGAAAACACGCGGATTGGCCTTTTCCTGCAGTCACCCTGGCTGCCCGACCCTAGGTCACATCCTCTCGGCGTGCTGGGAAGAATCAAGAGTTTCTCCACATTTCTGTGTTGAAAAGTCATCGAAGACAGGACCTGTCGAGCTGCCCTGAGGCATCTATGAGTGTGGCGAGAGGAACCCCACCGCAGCATTTGGGAGAGAGTGATTTGGGACTAGTTATTTACATGTGTTTTTTTTTTTGTTTTGTTTGTTTGTTTGTTTGTTTTTTTGTTTTTTGCTGGAGCTGAGGATTGAACCCAGGGCCTTGCGCTTGCTAGGCAAGCGCTCTACCACTGAGCTAAATCCCCAACCCCTATTTACATGTTTTTTTAAATATTTACTTTTTGGGGCTGGAGAGATGGCTCAGAGGTTAAGAGCACTGACTGCTCTTCCAGAGGTCCTGAGTTCAATTCCCAGCAACCACATGGTGGCTCCCAACCATCCGTAATGAGATCTGGCGCCCTCTCCTGTATATATAATAAATAAATAAATCTTTTAAAAATTTTACTTTTGTTTTATGTGTATAAGTGCTTTGTCTACCTGAATGTATGTGTATTACATGTATACCTGGTGCCCAAAGAGGCCACAAGAGGAGGGCATTGGGTCCCTTGGAGCCGGAGTTACAGATGGTTGTGAGCCACCATATGGGTCCTGGAAACCAAACCTGGGTCCTCTGCAAAAGCAGCAAGTGGTAAGCCATCTCTCTCAGCCCCTTGTGGGCTTATTTTAATAATATTATAATACACATTCTATTACTAAAATACAGATGGAGCTGAGTGACTTGTTAAATCAATCCAACTTTTCTAAGAGGCAGAAGAACACAAAGCCACGTCTCCCAGTTCCCTATCCTACTATGGTTTTCTCCCTACTTCAGCCCTCAAGATTTTCACAGCACTTAGAACTAACATTAAGAAAAGGTGGGTTGGTGCTGGGGAGAGAGTTCAGCTGGTAAAGTGCTTTCCACATGAGGACCTGAATGTGGATACCTCCAACGCGAAAAGGCTCAACACAGCAGCTGTGCGCCTGAAATCCCAGCTCTGGGGAGGTGGAGACAGGAGGATGCCTGAGGCTTGGTGGCTAGCTGGTCTAACTAAACTGGCCAGCCCAGGGTCAGTGAGAAACAATAAGGAGGACAAGTGAGAGAAACACCCATTGACCACTGCCCTTCCCACGCATGTGCATGGGCACCCTCCCAATGTGTATGAACACCTATGAACATGCAGACACAAAACCAAGAACGAGATAGGGCTGTGTCTCAGAGAAGGGTCAGAACAAATAACAAACAGCTCTGGATTTCATTCTATCTTTTTTGTATCTATATTTGTGATATGCATTCATGCTCATATGTAAAGACTATTATTTAATCTTCCCGTCATTTATTATGTACTGAAAAGTATCTAAGAGTAGTGCACCCCCTGAAAGAACACAGTGACCAGCTGGTTATAAAAACAGTGACTGGACATCCTGCAAGTGATCCAGGAGCTTGGCCTTGGGGAGATCAGTGTGGGGGAGGGGACGGGAGGGCAAAGCAAGGAAAGGTTCAAAACAGATATAAACCCTCATCCAGGATTTAAAAGGTACAGAGATAGCTGGGCATGGTGGCTCACACCTGTAATCCCAGCACTCCTGGAGGCTGATGCAGGAAGACTGCTGAGATTATTTTTTTAAGGCTAGCCTGGCCTACATAGTAAGTTCCAGGGCAACCTGGGCTACCAAGTGAGACCCTGTCTCCAAAAGACTAAACTAAATAAATAAAATAAGTAACATAGACCTTTTAGGCTTTCACTGTAGGGCCGTGTCTATGTATCTTATTCTCTGTCCTCTTGACCCACTGTACTTGAGTCTACCTGTGTGCCGCACATTTTACTCTTACTGAATCAGGCTGCATTCTTTTTTAATAAAGAAGAATGGTTATGGACTATTTGATGTGGAGGGGGAGCTCAGGTTGGAGAGGTGGCTCAGCGGTTAAGAGCACTCACAGAAGACCCACACTGGGTGGCTTACACCCACCTGTAACTCCAGTTCCAGCTGTCTTCTGACTCTGTGGGAACCTGCACTCACCGGCGAACACACATACACCCCCAACACACATATATGCATAGTTTTAAAAGAAATCCTAAAAACTAAAAACCATCAATAATAATAAAAAAAAAAATCTTGTATTAAGTAGATGCTAAGACTCCAAGTGGCCGAGACCCTAGACAAGGGGCACCCACCTCTCATTGACAATAGGGAGCACTGCCCCATGGATGAAACTTGACGCAGGAAGATGCTAAGATGAGACGCAAAGACCCGCCCATGCCTCGTGGTAAAGTGGGGACTGACTTCAGAAGAAGCAAGCACTCACCTCAAGCCAAAGACTCATCAGTGGACCCAGGGACTAACTGCTGGAAGTAGGGAAGCAGAGGCTAATGCCATTTTAGAAGAGTACATGCTGTTTGAGAACACTTGAGTCATAAACTCAAAAGGCCTGTATTACAACATATACATGATTAAAAATTAGAGATAGCATCTTTTAATCACATTTAAATATTCGTGCTTAAATAAAATGCCCTATGTCTGAATATTTCTCTCCAATCTACACTACTTCTTTTTCTTATTCTTTTCCTCTCTTAGGCTTGTTTATTTTTTTCCTGACAAAATCCACAGTATATCCTAGCATTCTGAAGTTATGAAGATTACACATGTGATCTTTCAGAAATATTTTTAAAGCATTGAGCTCTAAGCTACGAATAAAAGAAAATCACATCTCAAAGATTTATTGGCAAGTGGATTTATTGGAAACTTAGAAAGTGTTTTCCCTTGGAACAGTGAGATAAATAATGGTTCACTCCCAGACTAACTTACAATGTTTTCTGATTTATGATGCCTTTCTAAGGTGACAGCAGTGTTTTTGCGGTATTTTGTAGCTAAACAGTCATTTTTCATGAATCATAGTACTTAAAGTGGGGTTGAAGCGACGAGATGAGGAGGCTTCGAAGCTGTGACGTCCAGGAAGGAAGTCTGGAGGACAGAAGCGGTGCCCGTGTAGCCTGAGGCCAAAGAGAAAGTGTGCCTCCTACAGCGCGGCCCAAAACATCTCCTCGGGGCCGGTGGGATGGTTCAGCCAACAAAGGTGCTTGCCGCACAGACCTGACAGCCTGAGTTCAATCCCCGAAACCCACACAGAAGCGGAAGAGGGGCACGGGCCCCACACCAGTGTCCCCTGACCTCCGCGTGTTACATTTTCTCCACAATAAAGTTTTAGTATGCACAGAATGTCCAGAACCGATACGCAATACACACAGCGCAATAAAATCTACATCCAAGAGGGTACAGTTCAGTGGTGGAGTGTTTGTGTGACTATGTTCAAAGGCCCGGGGTTCAATCGTCATGACTGAAAAAGCACAACCCTCTAAACTGAGTCCATTGTGCAGGTAAATCCTAAGTGTTGGAAACACTGTGGCAGTTTTACCAGCCACAACTTCTCTCCTTCGGGAGCACAAAGTAACCAGACGCCTTAAATTCAATGAGAACTGGTGACACCTGTCTGTGAGCATCTTGACCGTCACCTTTTCAGGTGGAGGAGCGGGCAACAAAATCCCTGCTTCCTCACAGAAACCGCCGTGACACCCAGGGAGAACACTCCTTTGCTATTTCTTTCAGATTAAAGTGCAGTTTTGTTTTTTGTTTTTAAGTATTATATTTTAAAACATTTTTTTACTAGTGTGTGCTAGTTGTGGAAAATAATTAGTTTTGTTATGACATTTTCATGTAGGCATATAATATATTTTTGTCATATCTACCTGCCCTGTCACTGTCTCTCATGTCTGCCTGGCCACTGGCCACCTGCCTTCCCAAAGGTACATATGTATATATGTTTGCATAGATTAAGTATATATGTGTTTTGGGTGGATTGTTTTGTTTTGTTTTGTTTTTTCAAGACAGAGTTTCTCTATGTAATCCTAAATGTCCTGGAACTCACTCTGAAGACCAGGCTGGCCTTGACCCACAGAGATCCACCTGCCTCTGCCTCCCCAGTGCTGGGATTAAAGGTATGCGCCACCACGCTCAGCTCAGTGGATTTTTTTTTTAGGGAGGGTCTTATGTAGCTTTGACTAAACTCAAACTCACTAAGCAGCAGAGGATGTGCTTAGACGGATCCTCCTGCACCTTAATATTTATTTACTTACTTACTTATTTAATATTGAGATATGATCTGGCTATGTAGCTCTGGTTGACCTGGAATTGGCAGCAATCCTTCTGCCTTGGCCTTCTGAATGCTTATTTTTAGTCACCTCAATAACTAAGTGTTATTGGTGGCTGTTTATGCCCCATCTCAATTCCAGCACTGGAAAGTGCTGAGAGAGGACAGGAACACACCTTCCACAGAGTGCTGAGAGAGGACAGGAACACACCTTCCACAGAGTGCTGAGAGAGGACAGGAACACACCTTCCACCAACTGCTGAGAGAGGACAGGAACACACCTTCCACAGAGTGCTGAGAGAGGACAGGAACACACCTTCCACAGAGTGCTGAGAGAGGACAGGAACACACCTTCCACCAACTGCTGAGAGAGGACTGGAACACACCTTCCACAGAGTGCTGAGAGAGGACAGGAACACACCTTCCACAGAGTGCTGAGAGAGGACAGGAACACACCTTCCACAGAGTGCTGAGAGAGGACTGGAACACACCTTCCACCAACTGCTGAGAGGGGACTGGATCACACCTTCCACAGAGTGCTGAGAGAGGACTGGAACACACCTTCCACCAACTGCTGAGAGAGGACTGGAACACACCTTCCACAGAGTGCTGAGAGAGGACAGGAACACACCTTCCACCAACTGCTGAGAGAGGACTGGAACACACCTTCTACCAATTGATGAGAGAGGACAGGAACACACCTTCCACAGAGTGCTGAGAGAGGACAGGAAGACACCTTCCACAGAGTGCTGAGAGGGGACTGGAACACACCTTCCACAGAGTGCTGAGAGAGGACTGGAACACACCTTCCACAGAGTGCTGAGAGAGGACTGGAACACACCTTCCACCAACTGCTGAGAGAGGACTGGAACACACCTTCTACCAATTGATGAGAGAGGACAGGAACACACCTTCCACAGAGTGCTGAGAGAGGACAGGAACACACCTTCCACAGAGTGCTGAGAGAGGACAGGAACACACCTTCCACAGAGTGCTGAGAGAGGACAGGAACACACCTTCCACAGAGTGCTGAGAGAGGACAGGAACACACCTTCCACAGAGTGCTGAGAGAGGACAGGAACACACCTTCCACCAATTGATGAGAGAGGACAGGAACACGCCTTCCTCAGAGTGCTGAGAGAGGACTGGAACACACCTTCCACCAACTGCTGAGAGAGGACAGGAACACACCTTCCACCAACTGCTGAGAGAGGACTGGAACACACCTTCCACCAACTGCTGAGAGAGGACTGGAACACACCTTCCACAGAGTGCTGAGAGAGGACAGGAACACACCTTCCACCAACTGCTGAGAGAGGACTGGAACACACCTTCTACCAATTGATGAGAGAGGACAGGAACACACCTTCCACAGAGTGCTGAGAGAGGACAGGAACACACCCTCCACCAACTGCTGAGAGAGGACTGGAACACACCTTCTACCAATTGATGAGAGAGGACAGGAACACACCTTCCACAGAGTGCTGAGAGAGGACAGGAAGACACCTTCCACAGAGTGCTGAGAGGGGACTGGAACACACCTTCCACAGAGTGCTGAGAGAGGACTGGAACATACCTTCCACAGAGTGCTGAGAGAGGACTGGAACACACCTTCCACCAACTGCTGAGAGAGGACTGGAACACACCTTCTACCAATTGATGAGAGAGGACAGGAACACACCTTCCACAGAGTGCTGAGAGAGGACAGGAACACACCTTCCACAGAGTGCTGAGAGAGGACAGGAACACACCTTCCACAGAGTGCTGAGAGAGGACAGGAACACACCTTCCACAGAGTGCTGAGAGAGGACAGGAACACACCTTCCACAGAGTGCTGAGAGAGGACAGGAACACACCTTCCACCAATTGATGAGAGAGGACAGGAACACGCCTTCCTCAGAGTGCCGAGAGAGGACTGGAACACACCTTCCACCAACTGCTGAGAGAGGACAGGAACACACCTTCCACCAACTGCTGAGAGAGGACAGGAACACACCTTCCACCAACTGCTGAGAGAGGACTGGAACACACCTTCCACCAACTGCTGAGAGAGGACAGGAACACACCTTCCACAGAGTGCTGAGAGAGGACAGGAACACACCTTCCACCAACTGCTGAGAGAGGACTGGAACACACCTTCTACCAATTGATGAGAGAGGACAGGAACACACCTTCCACAGAGTGCTGAGAGAGGACAGGAACACACCCTCCACCAACTGCTGAGAGAGGACTGGAACACACCTTCTACCAATTGATGAGAGAGGACAGGAACACACCTTCCACAGAGTGCTGAGAGAGGACAGGAACACACCTTCCACCAACTGCTGAGAGAGGACTGGAACACACCTTCCACCAACTGCTGAGAGAGGACAGGAACACACCTTCCACAGAGTGCTGAGAGAGGACTGGAACACACCTTCCACCAATTGATGAGAGAGGACAGGAACACACCTTCCACAGAGTGCTGAGGACAGGAACACACCTTCCCCAGATTGCTGAGAGAGGACTGGAACACACCTTGCACTGAGAAGTCAAGACCAACCTTATCTGCTCACTCCTCCTTTCCTTTTCTCCTCTTCTTCCCCGGGTTCCTTCTTCTCTTTCTTTTCTCCTGTCTTCCTCTCTCCCTTCCTCTCAAGTTGTATCTTATCTTCTGAATTTGAGCCACCTTCTCCCCAATTGGCTCCCACAGATGACTGATGCACGGGGGAAACAGCCTTGGAGGCTGTGATGGGGGAGGGGGTGCTGCAGAGCTGGAAGGGACGGTATTTCTGAAGAGAGGAAGTGAACTGATTGTTTTACACACGGTTTGCAATGCTTGGATTTCAAGGTCATCTTTCCTGCCTGTACATTTCAGGCGTGGTGGGGGGTAGCCGGGGGTGGTATGGCCATAGGCGAGCATTGTAGCCACTGCTGGTTGAGTTGATGCCAGTGACGGCCAGGCTGAAGGCAGGTGGGAGAGTCAGAAAAGCTTAGGAACAACTGAATAACACAAACATTAAAAAGAAATAGATGTGTATAAACATGAGAAAGGACCACCTGAGGCGAGTGAGATCAAGTCTCAAAGTCCAAGGAGAAGTGGGGCATGTTCTGAGACCTGGAGTTTGCAAGAAAAACTTGACCTGGTCAGTTCTCGTCCGAGCCACCAAGTGGTGCTATTGGTACAAGGTTGTTCTCATCCTGTCCCAGAACCAGGGTCAGAAGGGGCTCTGGCATCCTCGGAATGGGACTGGAGAGGGAGCCTCATAAGGTTTCCTCACACATAGTCCCAGTGATCAGATCACATTTTTTTTGTAATTTGCATTTACTTGTATTTATCTATCCATAACACTGCATCTTGGAAAGTAGTAATAACTTCCGGTGTGTATTTTAAGTAACAGTCCTAACTCCACTGCTTAGACTGGAGTGTGCCCTTCAGTGTCAAAGGACCAAGCTCCACGCTAGACTGCTTTATCTCGACAAAGCTAGAAGCTTTAGGACAACAGGAACATTCTACCACACAGGTGCACACACGTATCAACATTATTGGGCTTTGTTTCGTTTTTACATCGTTACATTACTCATTCATTCATTTAGTATGTGTAAGCATGTGCACGCTCATACCATTTGAGTCATCACACTGCGGCACGAAGCTGTGCTTTCAAAGCTTATTGGAGCGTGTTTGACAAAGCCAGGTACTTATACAACCATTGTCTGCCTGGTACATAAGGATCTCAAAATGTGTTGCTCATCTTTCCTCAGATCAGCTGACAGCTGCTCCCACAGCTCACTCCGGAAAGGTGTTGTTTCCCAGTACCAGATAAAGCACACCCTTTGAGTCAGCAAAATCCACAGCAACCTGAGAGAACAGCCTCGTGGGCCTTTAAAAATATTCTTTCATTAATTCTTTGACAATTTCACACACATATACAAAGTATCTTGATCGTATCCACCTCCGACCCACCCTTTCATCTCCATCTGGACCCCCGACAACAATGCTCCGCCTATCTTTAAGATTCGCTGAGTTCAGTTAGACCCGACTGCATACTCGTGGGTGTGGTCCCGTCCACTGGAGTGTGGTCAACCTACCAGCCACCACACCCCTCCAGAAAACTGACTCTCTCTTCCCCAGCAGCCATCAACTGCCAATAGTTTGGGTTCATTTCCTGAGATAGTAGTGTCTTGCCATGTAGCCCAGGCTAGCCCTGAAATTGAGACAACCCTCTTGTCTTACCCCCACCTCCCTCATTTAGGGATGGGGCCTTGTGAAACCCTCTTCCTCCTCCTCACCCACGCTGGACCAAAAACTGGCTTAGTCTTGTGCATGTAATCATATGTAAGTCCCTGAGTGCCATAGCCATGTCACGTCCACAAGAGCATCCAGAGCATCCTTCCCATCCTGTGGCGCTTAGACTCTTCCCACCCGGCTACCTTCATGTCCCCTGAGCCTTGAGGGTGGGTATAGATGTCCCATTTAGGGATGAGCACTCACTAGTTACTTATACTCAGTTCTTTGACCAGTTAACGAGTCTCTGTATTAACCTTTGACAGAAGCCTCGCTGATAAAGGTTGAGAGAAGCACTAACCTACCTTAGAAAGAGGAGTCTTAGAAGATGTAGGGGGTGATTCAATAACTTGAGCAATTAGCAAAACAACAGTAGCAGGATCTCCCTAGAAGCTACCCCGACCATGGGCTTTTGACAAGGTTTACAGTACCAGGCATGATGTGCCCAACGTGAGCAAGTCTCAAATCCAATCAGAAAGCAGCTAGTTACCCCCACCCCCACCACCACCACCACACACACACACACACACACACACACACACACACACACACACACTTACTTTAAACAGTAATGCCACTACGGCACCAGTGGGCACACCTTGACTGTCAGGTCTGTATTGCAGCATGCAGGGTCTAACGCTGGAGAAGATCGTTGATGTCTTTTTCCCCAGTGGCCTTCATAGAGCATAGCACCTTCCAGCACTGTGAGAGCTAGTCAGGAGAGTTTCCTGCTCAGTTCCAGACTGACTTCTCTGTGCTGCCCCACTCCCTAGCCCTTCCCATACACGCAAAATAAATAAAAATGTCATTTTTTTTAAAAAAAGTTAAAACTGGGGGCTGGAGAGATGGCTCAGTGGTTAAAAGCACTGACTGTTCTTCCAGAGGTCCTGAGTTCAAGTCCCAGCAACCACATGGTGGCTCACAACCATCCGTAATGAGATCTGGTGCCCTCTTCTGGCCTGCAAGCATGCATGTAGACAGAACACTGTATACATAATAAATAAATAAATCTTGAAAACAATTTTTTTTTTAAGTTAAAACTGAGCAGAGTGGTGAAAACCTTTAATCCCAGCCCTTGGAAGGTAAAGGCAGGCTGATCACTGTAAGTTTAAGGCCAGCCTGGTTTATGTGGAGAGTTCTAGGCCAGCTACAGTCACATAGTGAAAACTTGTCTCAAAAAAAAAAAAAAAAACAAACAACAACAGAAACCTAAAAATAAAAAAAAAAAAAAAAAACAAAAACCCTTGAGCTGTTATGTTGAAAATGGAAAATTAAAATGAAATTGAAAAAACTGTGGTCTTCCATTTCAGTGGGGACCAAATCATCAATTCATTTTTTTTGCATTTTCCCTTACTCTAGCCAAAGCGGGGGGAAAATTCAACCAATCAAGGAATCTTATACATGCAGAGAACAACAGGGGGAAATGCCTGCTCTTTAGGCAGAAACGTTGTTTTGTCTTGTGGTACAGGGCTTTGGGGTGGTATTTGGTTTGTGCTCTAACAAATAAACCTTGCTTGGGGATCAGAGTGCAGAGCTAGCCACTAGAGGCCAGGCAGTGGTGGCACACACCTTTAATCCCAGCACTTGGGAAGAGGAAACAGAAAGTGATCTGGCCGTGTGGCCAGAGGAAGTGGTAAGGCAGGGTGGAGTCAGTGGCTGGGTCCCTTACAGTCTGTGAATTCCTAGAGGTAAGAAGTCTTTTTAGTGGCTGGTTGCTCTGCTTCTCTGATCTTGCAGCTTTCACTCTGATAGCTGACTGGGGTGGGGGTGGGGCTGGTTATTCTTAAGACCAATTAGAATTCATGCTACAGGGCCTCGTTATGCTGCCCAGTCTAGCCTCCACAAGAGTCAATCCTCCTGCCTCACCCCTGGCTCCCTATGGTGTGCTGGGATTACAGGTGTGGGCCACTATGCCTAGATTGTAGCTTTTTTCTTCCTCTCTTCCTTCTCTTCTTCCCTCTCTTCCGTCTTCCTCTCTTCCTTCTCGTCTTCCTCTCTCTTCCTTCTCGTCTTCCTCTCTTCCTTCTCGTCTTCCTCTCTTCCTTCTCGTCTTCCTCTCTCTTCCTTCTCGTCTTCCTCTCTTCCTTCTCGTCTTCCTCTCTTCCTTCTCGTCTTCCTCTCTTCCTTCTCTTCTTCCCTCTATTCCTTCTCTTCCTTCTTCCTTCTCATCTTCCTCTCTTCCTTCTCTTCTTCCTCTCTTCCTTCTCTTCTTCCTTCTCTTCCTTCTCGTCTTCCTCTCTTCCTTCTCTTCCTTCTTCCTTCTCTTCCTTCTCTTCTTCCTTCTCTTCCTTCTCTTCTTCCTTCTCTTCCTTCTCTTCTTCCTTCTCTTCCTTCTCTTCTTCCTTCTCTTCCTTCTCTTCCTCTCTTCCTTCTCTTCTTCCTCTCTTCCTTCTCTTCTTCCTTCTCTTCCTTCTCTTCTTCCTCTCTTCCTTCTCTTCTTCCTTCCCTTCCTTCCTTTCTCTTTCATTATCTCCCTCTCCTCTTTTTCTTTCTTTCTTTCTGACTGGAAAGAGGAAGCCTTCCAATTTCCCTACATCTACAGACACCCTGAGGATTCCTTCCGCCTTAGACAGTGGCCCAGTCTAAGTGCACTGTGGTACAAGCCGAGCCATCTGCCATAGGAACCCCTTGTAATCAGAAGGTTTTTCTGGTCATTGCTTTGTAGTCCTCTTAGCATGTGGACCTACGTGACATTCCTGGGTTTCCCATTGTGGTTGAGTCTTGATCCACAATATGTAAACTATCTTTTTGAGGTGAAGGCCATGATGTGGGAAAAAGTCAGAATCGGAGGCTGTAGCAACGCCCACGTTACTACCCGTTCACCATGTCTGAGTCAGGGGCTGAGGATTAAAAAGAGAGACAAGACAGCGGATCATTCGTCTCAGTAGAATGCCGAATGCCGTTTTTTGAAGGAGGGAGGAAGCCTTAAATACAGGCTTACAGTACAGTGGAAGAACCTGGGAAGGCAAAAATAAGCTACAGATGTTTTACATTCTAGCATTACACCAATATGCAGGATAGGCAAACAAGGAACCTTTGGTAAGCTGTTCAGGAGGAATGAAACCGGCAGGGAATTAGCATAGGGAGGACATCTGATCAAGGTCAGCAAGCAAGGCAACAGCTCCCCAAGGAACCAGCTCCAGGGCCCAACAGTAGGCAGGAATCTATAACCAGGGCAAGGAACATGGAGTGTGTTTTTCCTGTTCTACCCATCGCTGGTCTTGTGCATGCTAAGTAAGGATCTATCCCTGAATTACACTTCCAGCCTGTGAGAAAATAGAACTTAAAGCTAGAAAACTCAGTGTAGTAATTGGTATTTGACATTTCTATGCAAGCAATGCCCAAGGCTCCAGAAATTCTGAATTTTGGAACATGGTCATCTTCTTCACATATATGCTCTTGTAAACTCCATCAGTTGGTACCTTACTCTTCCTTTAAGATAGTGGAAATACAAGACAGTGTGGGAACTAACACCACCAGCTTAACAATGAAAATTAAACACAAGTAAATAATACACTAATATTCAATAATACAATTCAATAATACAATACATGAAGCACACATGCAAGCAAAAATACCAGGGAGACCTAGACAGCGCGTGTGATGATTGGTCTTGGTTGTCAACTTGACTACATCTAGAATTAACTACAACTCAGGCGGCTGATTGAATTGTTTGAAATGGGAAGACCCACCCCAAATCCAGATCATTTGAGGTGGGAAGATCTACCTCAACTCTGGGCCACACTTTCTGTATAAATGATGTGAAATAAGGAAGCTTTTGCTCTTTGCCTTCTTATCATTGCTCTGGTCTCACTGGTTAGAGCCTGCTTCTTTAGGATTCTGACATATACTGAAAACCATTGAGACATCCAGCCTCATGGATTGAACAGCTGCTGGATTCTTGGACTTTCCATTGGGACACAGTTATTGTTGAACTCACCGGACCACAGCTTGTAAGACACTCCAATAAATCACATGTACATATATGTGTATACACACACGTATACATGCTATCAGTTCTGTTCCTCTAGAGAACCCTGACTAATAAAACACGTGTTTGCAATTCTGCTTGGTGTCAGCACATAGAACTTTCCATCTTGCCAGTCTAAACTGTACATCTTTTTACCAAAGATATCTCACATACCCCTGATTAATGAGACAGTTGCTTACCTATTCCTGCCCAATTCGGAATATAATGAATCATTTAAATTTAGGAATCATGTTGAATGAGGAATACACCAGACATAGATTTCATTCTTTTTGTGAAAATATAGTTTATTAGTGCCTTCTCATTAAGTCCATTTGTGAAGTTTAGAAGGTAGTCTTTGGAGAGTTTTATAAATTGTGTTTTCTAAAATTAGTCACTTTTAGAAGACTGCATACACTAAAGGACTCTGTTCACCCAATGGCTAAATGGGTGTCTTAATCGTACCCATCTCGTTTTCCATGACCCTGTGAGTATCAGTCTCTGAGCCAGCATGGAGCGTGGCACCATGTGACACTGACAGGCACCTTTGCAGTGACGACAGTGGGGCTATCACAGCAGTGCTAACTGTTGTGATTCTATTGACAGCCTACCCATTCTTGTTAGAAACAGGCAGGGAGAGAAACAAATAAACAGATGGATGGGTGGGTGGAAGGACAGACAGACAGATAGATAGATATGGATTCTGTGTGAATGCATTTTAAGAAATATTGTGGGTTGGGGATTTAGCTCAGTGGTAGAGCACTTGCCTAGCAAGCGCAAGGTCCTGGGTTCAATCCTCAGCTCCAAAAAAAAGGAAACATTGTTTTCCTACGTTTTTTATTCAGGATATTCTGGGGTTTGTTTGGTTTTTTTCTTCTTCTTCTTTTAGTTTTTGTTAGTTGATTTTATTGTTGTTGTTGTTGTTTTTGAGACAGGGTCTCAATATGTAATCCTGGTTGGCCTGAAACTCTCTCTGTAGACCAGGTTAGCCTAGAACATGTGGCAGTCCTCCTGCCTCTGCCCAATCAATTTTGTAGGATTTTTGTCTTGTTTTACTTTTTTATGACTTTATTGGTGACTGGTGTTTTTATTTCTTTACTTACTTTAAATCTTTTTTTTTTTTTTCTTTTTTTAATTTCCTTGCGGGGGAAGCTTGTTGGGGAGCTCGCTCATTCTGGCAAAAAGGTTGAAGCATGCAGACCCAAGTTTAGATCCCTGGAAGCCATATAAAAAAAAATCCCCAATGGAGCCGGGTGGTGGTGGTGCATGCCTGTAATCCCAGGCACTCGGGAGGCAAAGGCAGGTGGATCTCTGTGAGTTCCAGGCCAGCCTGGTCTACAGAGCTATTCCAGGACAGGCTCCAAAGCTACAGAGAGAAACCCTGTCTCAAAAATCCCCCCCCCAAAAAAAAGACAAAAAAAAAATCCCCAATGGTGGCACATGCCTGTAAACTCAATGTGTGTATGTGTGTGGGGGGGTGGTCTATACAAATCAGTAAGCCTCAGGTTCAATAAGAGACCATATTTCAAAACTTGAAAGTGGAGAGTTATTGAAGAAAGACAGCAAACATCAACCTCTGGCCTCCATATACATGGACACCCACATGCATGCATGCACAAATCCACATTAATAGGTACACCATCATACACCAAAACTGTCTTCCTTCTGTGTATTCATTATACATGGTACTGATATACAGCGACATTTTCAGACAAATATGTAATGTGCACATAAGCATCCACCCTCATAATTTTGTGTTTTCTCTCCCTAGCATTATTAAATTTTTTTGGCCATCATCAATCTTATGACAATCCTCCTGCCTCGGCTGCCCAAGTGCTGGGGTTACAAGGTATGAGCTATCACCTCGGTACAGTGGGACACTGATGCAATGGGTCAAATGCCCACGACACCTTAGGGTCTTTTGTCTCATCTCTGTAAGATAGGAGTAACATGTTATAAACATCATTCTTCATTTTGTTTCTTCACTTAACAGTGTACCGTGATGATCACTCTGTCATTAAATAAAGATCTCATTCTAGCTCTGGATATTAGAGATTATTTTCAACATTTCTGACCATACTTTTCATGTTAGTACTGTGGAACATCTGTGATTACCCACAAATTATTAGATCATATTTCCCCCCAAAAATTGTGAAATTTAATAAAAGCAGAATGGAAATGGGAGAAATATGGGAACTCTCAAACACAGTAATTTGAATTCACAACATTTGAGAAAGGAAAAGCGACCGCCAAAATATGATAGAGAAACTAAACTGAAATTATCAACAGCCTACAGTTTTATCGCTCAGTACAAAAAAGAAAAAGAAAAAAGGCAGTCTGGATGTGGTACACACACCTGTAATCCCAGCAGCACTCAGAGGTGGAAGCAGGGGATCAGAAATTCATTGGCATTCTTGGCTACATAGCAAGTTCAAGTCCAGTCTACACTACATGAGACTTTCCCAAAACACCAAATCGATAGATAAATAAGTAAATGAATGAATGAACGAACGGATGCTACCATTTGTCTTAACCCAGCTTCCCTGGAGGGAAGGTTGACGAGGAAGAGGTGGAGCGGTAAATGCAAGCCCAGGGAAACAGAGGAGGGGCAGGAAGAGCACAGTGCACAGGAGTGAGCCATTCTGAGCTGGCCTGAGGGGTCTTGCTGCGCAGTTGAGTGTCCTGGCCCTGGCGCTGCTGTCTGGGTCCGTTCCTTTTAGACTGGTAGCGCGCACAGGGGCTTCCCGCTGTCAATCAGCTTCATACTGGCAGCTCTTCTCCAGTGCGCATGCCTGCAGCAGGTCCACCAGGCCTCGGAAAGTCTGCAGCATCAACTGCATGGTGCACAATTTGCTGAGAGATCAGCACAAAATCCCTGTCCTTATTCAGAAATTTTGGTAACGAAAATGATCGTTTTTTGGACACAGCGAGGAAACATCTTTGAAAGTCACCTGATTTTTCCTCTCGACTTTCAGCAAACCATGAATTATTTATTTGTTTTGTTTGTTTGTTTGTTTATTAGTTTTTCGAGACAGGGTTTCGCTGTAGCTTTGGAGCCTGTCCTGGACTAGCTCTGTAGACCAGGTTGGCCTCGAACTCACAGAGATCCACCTGCCTCTGCCTCCCGAGTGCTGGGATTACAGGCATGCACCACCGCCGCCTGGCGAATTATTTAATTTTTGAACAATATTTTAGAGTTTCCCTTCAGTAGTCCTCTCTAGTACATAAACAGCAATTTATTTATTTGCTTGTTTGTTTTTCAGGGCTGAGAACCGAACCCAGGGCCTTGTGCTTGCTAGGCAAGCACTCCAACACTGAGCTAAGTCCCCAACCCCCATAAATAGCAATTTAAACCTTAAGAAAGAAGCCATCTACATACACCACACACACACACACACACACACACACACACACACACACACACACACACTTGCACACACGTGCACATAGAAAAAATTAACTAAAAGAATCAGATATTCTTTTCAAACACATTTATGAGTTAACTATATAATCCCTTCAGCTAACACAAATGCTGGTCATTTTAAATTTTTTAAATGTTTTTGGCATGGTATGCCACCTGTAATTCTGGCAATTGGGAGGCTGAGGCTTGCCACAAATTGAAGGCTGCTTTGAGCGACACAGTGAATTCCAGGCTAGCCAGGGCACAGAGTGAATGCTCTCCAACATATATACAAAAACCAATCTAAGGGCTGGGGAGATGGCTCGGAGGTTAAGAGCATGGCTGTTCTTCCTGAGGTCACTGATGCTGGGACTCCAGGCCTGTGTCACCACTTACAGCTAGGATATAATTTGTCTAGGATAAAATCCACAGTCTTCTTTGAGGAAAGAACTAGCAGTTCTTCATTTTTTAAAAGTATCTTAGTTTATTAATTAAGTGTATGCCGTGGGGCGCATATGGCGGTCTGGGGACAGTTTGCTGAAGTCAGTTCCTTCCTTCCATCTGTGGTCCCACTAAACTCAGGTCAGACGGCATGGTGGGGACATGCACCCAGCGAACCATCTCACCAGACCCGGAATGAGCACTTCTGAGAAAATGTTTTATAACGAATAAGTGAAAATGTATTATGATGGGAAAATGATCTTTCAGTTAGCTGTATGTCAGTCAAGTGTTAACTGGTTTTGAGGTGTAGCAGTTTTTATGCCTCATCTCTGTTCTTGTGTGTGTCCTTGGTCTCTTTTACTTTCTAAACGTCTCAAAGTTTAGTAAATCATTGACTAGGCTAGCCTTAGGTCTTACCTAGCGGTTTGTTTCTCTTTTTTGTCTTTGTCCTGAGACACTCTGCAGCCCAGGCTGGTTTCAAATTCATAGCAATCTTCTTTCTTGTTTCCCAAGTGCTGAAAATCCAGGCCTGGTCCTCCATACCTTACTTTCTTGTAGAAAGTTTGAAATGAAACTTAAAATACATGCTCAATTCCATAACAGTTAAAATTTAATGTCTGAAAGCTCAGTTGTTCAATAACCATAAGACTTTTGTGATAAGAGACAAAACTCTTTTTTTCTCAGAGAAAGTTTTGTACATGTCATGTGCACATGTAGCCTACATCCGGCGATTGGCATATTACAATGGCAATAATGAATCTCTCACAGAACAAAAGTTCTGCCCAAGATCACAGACTCCAAAGCAGTTTGGTTCAGATTCCTGGAAATGCCAAGTCCTAATATGGCGTTTACATACACTAAACATTAGCTCTATGTATATTAAAGGGAGAAAGGGATAGTGGAAATGAGAAGATATATTATGTTTTACACACACACACACACACACACACACACACACACACACACACACATATTCCTCCTTATGTTTCTTCTTTATTTGAAAAAGAATCTTTCTACATAGTCCAGGCTAGTCTTGAACTCACCACCACCACCCCCAACTTCAGCCTGCAAAGTACTGAGATTACAAGTGTGCACACAAACGCCTCCCTCCACCGTCGATTCTCATCACTGTTTGTGGAGTATCATCAACACAGGTGTTTATCACGTTGTGTTCGAATAAATGAAAGACTGACTTCCCTGTCAGACTATGAGATGAACTTTAACTCGGAGGCAGGGATGGAGTAGGAATCCTCAGCTTTCTTCCCATCCGACCATTCTGTGGTTTCTTTGACCCTACAAGTTGGCTACAAATTTGTTTTAATGTTAGAAAACCAACCTGAGTCAGGTGGCTCACATCTGCAATCTCAGAACTGGAGAGGCTGAGGCAGAAGGATTCATTGAAGTTCAAGGATAGCTGGGCAGTTGTGGGAGACGTTGCCTCAAAAGAAAAAAACAAAAGTTTGAAAACCAAGAGGCTTTCAGATGAAAGCAAGAGATAAAATGCTCCTAGGCTGGCCTCTTTAGTGCCAGGGGAGCCCAATAAACATGCGTCAATGCAAATTCCTGAAAGCAAGTGTAGCCACAGCAGGGACTTGTGGCTGGAGCAGGAGCGGTCACTGTGCCCAGTCCTATTCTGTCCAGTAAGAGCCTCCTCGTTTTGGGGTGTGCACATATGAACGCCAGCCGCTGCGGTTGCGATGCGTAGTTCCTTGCTCTGATAAGCAAAAACTGCTGAAGTCATGAGGCTGCTCCAGACAGAGCCCTCGTGTGAGTCATACGAAAGCTCCACTCTGCTGACCTCTGGCAAAAAGGGAGCGAATGAGGACCGGAGAGGCAGATGGGGAGAGGTTCAAGTGCGGGTTTTCTCCTTGAACCTGGACTATTATGGGTCAGGAGCTGTGTGCAAAGAGGCTACAGCCAGGATGCAGTTGCTACCGTTCCGAGGCAGGGGAGGCGCACAGCTGGCAGAGAAGCCAGCCTGGGAACGCCGAGGCTGCTGCGTTGGAGGTATTTGTATCTCGGGAGGAGCATCTTTCTCTATTGGTAAACCAAGCAATTCAGACAGATGTTCCCTTTTGTACCAGGGTCTGGTTCCTCTGCGGTAGGTCTAAACTCATAAAAAAAGAAAATTCTATTAAAGTCACAGAGGATTTATGGCCGTAGTTATCAAGTTTTGGGGTGTGCTTGTAAACCAGAAAGGGAGAATAATCTTAGACTTTGGTCTCTTTGACTTGAAAGAGAGAAAGTGGTTCTTCTCCAGACATCCCTGAGCCACGAAATGGCAGGGCTGAACTGTAGAGGGCAAGCTGCCATACTGGTAGATGCGCTGTGGATTCTCAGTTTCAGTAATTAGCTCATGATTATGAGCAGTGTCTTACTAGGTTATTCTAAGGCATTACACTGAGTATGTAGGAAGGTGGGTAGGCATGGGGGAGACTGAGTTAAACAGAGAAATTGGAAAATACCCATCAAGGAGACTGAGTTAAATTGTGCAGGTAAAGGAGAAATGTAGTATTTCAGCTGTTGGTACCACGGTGGTCTCTAAGGTTTCAGAAGAGGTGCCTTTAGGGGGTAGAGAAAGCTTAGGGGGGAAAAAAAGGCAAATAAAACAAAGAAAAGGCTTTGCCAGCTGCCAAATTTTGACTTTATGCACATTTTGCTCCTGTACTTTCTTTTTCCTCTAGCTCACGGAACTAAAAGGAGCATCGTGTTCAATGTCTTCATTTCACCCCAGGGGACTCCAGGCTGGCGGTGGCCAGAAGTTGGAGAGTAAAAGGCCACGGAGTAACAGTGATTCTTTTCAGGAAGAGAATCTGAGGCAGGGGTTGCCATGGGTGAGTGAGCCATTGACTGGCATCAAGAAGAATTTTATGGGAGCTTATCTAGGAAAGCTGGCCCTCACCTTCCAGGGATGCCTGTGTGGGTTTCTCTCTCTCTCTCTCTCTCTCTCTCTCTCTCTCTCTCTCTCTCTCTCTCACTCACACACATACACACACACACACAAGCTGTCTAATGCCTCTGGGGAAAAGAAGACAAGTCAACATTATTTATAAGTGCTCTTTCTATCTTCTCACCTCTCACCCCACCCCGTAAGCAGAAGAAAAGCCCCCCTTTTGGAGCAGCCTCATCTTATTTGAACTTGGAGAAGCTGGGTGAAGGTTCTTATGCCAAAGTTTACAAGGGGATTAGCAGGTGAGTGACTCATCAAAGACTTTAGATGGGGGTATCTCCTATTGCATTATAAATCCGGCCTACATATCACAGACATTCACAGCCTTTGGGACTGTGGCAGGACTTCTGGGCCAACAGGAAGGAGGTGTGGTGATTTTAACAGCCTCAAAATTAAAACAGAAACAAAAACAGCAACAACAACCCCCATCCCAACGACAACACAGCTCTTCTCTAGCTAAAATCAACCACTGAAGACAGTCGACTTTCTCCACTTTTGACCCAAAGGACAATTACTACCTATGAAGAAACCTAGCTGGTAAAGTGTCTCTAGAGAGTTTTTCTTATCCCTTCTTAAATCTCAAAGTGTGGGATATATAAAAAAACTATGCCCTGCATTTTCTGCATCTGTAAAATACACACACACACACACACACACACACACACACACACACACACACACACGGTACCCACAGACACAGAGAGCTTATTTTATAGTCTAACAATAATTAAAATTGTATATCACAGGTATAAACGATAGATCAAAGTAAAAATCAATGTCTTGCGAATATAGCCCTGGCTAACCTGGAATTCAGTATGTAGATCAGGCTGGCCTTGAGCTTGTGATCTTCCTATCTATGGCTCAGGGCTGGGATTACAGCATCGATCACCACACCTGGCAGAAATATGATTTTAAAAAGCTCTGAATATGTCCAAATCTAAGTGATTAGTAAAATTTAATAAGCATGGTGACCTTTCAAGTCAGCAGGGAACAGAGAACACTCCCCCAAACAGCGCTGGGACAGCTAGCCTTCTTCAAAATTGAATGTAGAGTAAGAACACAGTGGAGTGAAGATTTAAATGAGCAAGAAAATGCACAGTAACTGGACAGAAAGGTGAACTGGGCGCAGCCTTTAGGCTGGGGGGGGGGTGTCTGTTGATGAACGTTCGGCCTAAGAGAATGTGGTGGTCACGGGGCCCGCTGTCCACCTGTGTTCCAGAGAGCACCGACTCCAAGACGCTTTAATGGGTGCTTCCCATTAAAGCAGCTACAGCCGAATCGATGCTGGCAACCTCAGATGAAATCAAATTCCTCTCCAATAGATGCCTTCAGCGTTTCAGATCTGCCGATGTGTCCCATGATGATGGGAGAGCAGTGGAAATTCTGAAAGTGCAAAGCTTGTCTAAACCTACTTCACCAAAAAGGTTTTTTGTTTTGTTTTGTTTTGTTTTTCTTTTTCTTTCTTTCTTTCTTTCTTTTTTTTTTTTAATGGGTGGGTGGAATAGAATTTTACAGAGTCACGCTCTCAGTAAAATACTCTGGGAAATACTAAACATCATAAAAATATTTTTTAAGTTCAAAACCTGAAGACAAGTGAAAGCAAGTGGGGAAAATCTATGTAAAATGTTCCCGTAAAAAGGAGAGGGGCCAGTTGTGGTGGAGCACGCTAGTAAGATTTGCTGAAGGAGGCAGAGGCAGGAGGATCCGAGTTTATAAAAAAAGGAAAAGGTGAGGGAAGGGCAGACAGAAAAGACTGGAGGAAGTGCAGTTCCAAAAGAAAAGAAATTGAAATTCGAAAGTGATGCGCACATAGGCCGGACTGTGGACGTAAAAACAAAACTAAGCCCACGCTCACGAGGGGTTTGGCAAAGTGGCATGGGCATCAATGGAAGAGTTTCCAAGGGGGAAAACCTGCCAAAACCAGGGCACCAAATTAAGTGGTATTGAGTTATAACCCAAAGAATAAAATATCTATGAATCTGCTGCTACAAATGAACAGCTCGATAAATTAATAAATACGAGGAAGAGATAAATCTCCCATGCTAAGGAACTCCAGATAGCTTACCTGGATCTACTCTCTCAGAAGAGGATCTCTGTGTATCCATGCCCAAAGTGCAGCTTACACTTAGTGATGTCAATCCTATAATGGGGTGGGGATAGTCACTTTACAATAGACATTGGACAAGTCCCACCTCAGACAAGCAGTTACAGTCAACATCAGAAGTCCCAAGTCACGATGAAAGAACGCCCCCATGATACAATACGGTCAAGATGGTTCTTGACCTTCCCCAAGTTCAGAATCCCAGTTTTATTTCAAGAGAAACTTCACAGGAAAAAAAACTCTAAAAGAGGAGCACTCCTACAAAGTTCTTGAACAGCGCCCCTCAAAACCATCCAGGTCACCAAACCCAAGGAGAAGGTGGCAAACTGCTAAGAGGAGCCTGAGACCCAACAACTCAGTGTGGTCTTGGACAGCATCTTGGACAATAAGAAGGGCATGAAGTAAAAGCTGAAGGAATCCTAATGTGCTTTAATAACAATGTATCAATATTGGTTCATTAATTATTATCACCATTTTACACACATTTAGTGTTTTGTTTAGACAGATTCACATATTTCAGTTCTGGCTGAACTTCATATGTAGTAGAGGATGACCTTGACTCCTTGATCCCCCTACCTCCATCTCCCAATGGAATTACAGGTGTGGGTCACCGTGTCCAGTTTGGTGCATTAGTTGTAACAGCTATGCCTTACTAAGTAAGAGTCAACAGTAGAAGAACATAGTTCAAGGATATGGGAACTTTCTATACCATCTTCTCTGTTTTTCTAGAATTCTAAAATTGTTCTTTTTTTCTTTTCTTTTTTTTTTTTTGCCAGAGCTGAGGATCGAACCCAGGGCTTTGTGCTTGCTAGGCAAGCGCTCTACCACTGAGCTAAATCCCCAACCCCTAAAATTGTTCTTTTAAGATGAAGTTTAAAGCAAAAAACCAAATCAAATGAAACCCTGTGATGATCATTCCTGTGCTAAATCTTTCCCCATAGCCCCATTCTTTCCCTAAGGGAAACAGTCTCACACTCACCCAAGCTAGTCTTTGGAACTCACCACACAGCCCAGTCTGACCTTGTGGCAACCTTCCTCCTACCTCAGCCTCTCCAGGGCTAGGGTTACAGCAGGAGCCACCATGCCCATGGCAGTGTTCTTAAAATAACCCCAAACTGCAATTTGTAAGAATTTGGAATTGGCAGAATACATTGTGGTGTGTTTGTATGATAAAATACTTCTAACATTATTAAATATCATATTGTGTAAGAGTGAATGGTAAAACCAGGCATGGTGGCTTATGCCTGTAATCCCAGTGCTTGAAAAGTTGAGGCAAGAGGATTGGTATGAGTTCAAGGCCAACTTGTCTATTTCAAAATTATGAAGGATAAGAGACAATGTGAAACCGGGAGAGAACAGATTATTGACAGTGGGTCTTACTGTATTTGAAACAACATAATCTGTGTGTGTGTGTGTGTGTGTGTGTGTGTGTGCGCGCGCGCGCGCGCGCCTGGAACTCACAGAAATCTACCTGCCTCTGCCTCCTAAGGCCTGGGAATTAAAGGCTTGTGTCATCAACCTGGCAACTATTTTTGTTTTTGTTTTTTGTTTTTTTTTTGGAGCTGAGGACCGAACCCAGGGCCTTGCGCTTGCTAGGCAAGCGCTCTACCACTGAGCTAAATCTCCCAGAAACAACATGATCTTAAAAGATCTTCTTGGATCTCTACACTTACCTAATATCACAACAAAATTATAAATAAATGGTGAGTAGAAGGAGCAGAGAGGGAAAGGAGAGAGAAAATGGTGAGACTTAGGTAAATCAGCTAATACTTGGGAGAAGACTGCAAGACGATGGCTGTTAACAGGCTCAGCCAAGAGAATTGAAAGTTGGAGGGCAGCCTGAGCTACATTTCAAGACCCACATCTCCCTACCCTCCACTAAACAAACAAACAAACAAATAAATAAACATAAAGAATAGATAGATAGAAAGAAAGAAAGAAAGAAAGAAAGAAAGAAAGAAAGAAAGAAAGAAAGAAAGAAAGAGAATTTGGCTGTTACCTGAAATGAAATGTGGCGATATGGTAGGTTTTGAAAAGTAAGTGACATGTTGACTTTCACTTGAAAATGTCCCCAGGTACTCTACAGAGATTGGACAAAAAAAAAGCACAAATGTTCTTCCGCAAGGAGACCGTTATGAAGCCACAGCCAAAGTTAGGTGGCATCCGAGGTTGGCTTAAGTGAGCCAAAGGGACTGGCAAACATCAGGAGGGAGGTGGTCTCCTGGTACCTCTCTGCTTTCTCTGAATGTTCTAGGAAGAAAATATACACACGAGTAAAGAGAAGGCTGCTTGGAAATAGATCCACCACATGTTTTCTGTGTAATGAGCTTGGTGTCTTGAGACAGGGGTAGGTTTTTGTACGAGGGCATGCTGTGAAGGGATGCTTTTGTTCTCACATCTTCACGGGAGCCGTTGCCTGGAACCATCTCAGTGAGTGTATGTGTGTCTGCCCCTGCCCCTTTCTAGGATAAACGGACAACTAGTAGCTCTGAAGGTCATCAGCATGAATGCAGAGGAGGGTGTCCCTTTCACAGCCATCCGGGAAGGTAAGAACAGAGACCCCAGAGATTGTTTTGATTACTGGATATAGTGAAAACATTGCAAAGGATTCAGTCTACCCACTCACCGTGTAGTCTCTGGTATTTCTAGAAGTGATATTATATAATTTCAAATTTTGATTTTGTTGCCAGTTTCCCAAGATTATTTACACTGTTGTTTTAGCATTTGTTCTTGAAGACAAAGTTCAAAAGTACTGTCCATATTATGACCTCTTTGAGCGTTTACTAAATGTTTTCTGTATTCTTGGATTCATGCTAAAACCATATCTATACAACCCACAGAGATACATTCAAAAGAGAGAGAGAAGGTATAACATCATAGTAATTTTTGGTGGGGGGATTCGCCTGATCATAGCATGTTTTCTTGTTTTGTTTTTGTTTTTCCTCTAGTACTTAAGGATTGAACCAAGGGTCCAACACACACACACACACACACACACACACACACACACACACACACACACACCTTTTTTTTTTTTTTTTTTCTGAGACAGGGTCTCACTACCCATGCAGTTCTTGAACTTGGAATCCTTCTGCTTCAGCCTTCAGGATTGAAGGCATGTTCTTTCAGCAGTGCCCCCCCCCCCCCCAGCCATCTTGTTTATTTGTTTGTTTGAAATGAGACAAGGTCTCACTAATTTGCCTAAGCCAGCCTCAGACTTACCATGGAGCCACTCTGGCCTCAAACCCACAGTGCTCCTGCCTCAGCCTCCCAAGAGCTGGCATCACAGGCATGCCTTGACAAACCTAGCTTCCTGTGTCTTCTCTGCTCCCTCGGCAGGACAGGAAGGAGGTGAGCAGGTCCGAGTTTGCGTCATCTGGCTGTAGCTCCTAATGGTACAATTCCAGGTCCACTGCTCCCCTAGACTGCGTTTACAGCCAAACTGGCTGGTCACAGGCATGTTTCATGGAGCTGTTACAAAGATCCAATGAGAACACAGGACGCTTATCACAGTCTCTTCTCAGGTTCAATGAATATTCACCGCTATTATTTTATTCTTGAATTTTATTTTATTTTTATTACTTTTTTTTTTTACTGATCAATGAGATTTATACCACATTGTTTAATACTAATAATTTATAAACTTAAAACTAACATAATGAAATAAAACAATAGAATTTATCAAGATTTCACCTAAGGTTTCTGTTTTTTGAGACAGTGTCTCGTAGAGTTCAGACTGGCCCCAAACTCATTGTGTAACCAAGACTGGCCTTGAACTCTTGAAGCCCCTGCCTATCTCTCCCAAGGGCTAAGATTACAGCTGTACCACCACACTCAGTTTTATACTTCCTGCTAGGAATCAACTCTTGGGCCTCAAGTATGCCAGGATATTAGTTACTTTTCTGTGGTGGTGGTAAATACCATGACCAAAGGCAACTTAAAGAAAAGTTTATCTGGCGAACAGTTCCAAAGAGATAAGAGTCCATCCATGGGAGAGGGGATGTTGGGTAAGGCAGAGCAGCAAACAGCTATGTGTTCCATGGTAGCAGGAATAGGAAGCTAAGAGATGGCACCTTCAAACACACACACACACACACACACACACACACACACACACACACACACACACACACAACTAGGCAAGCATTCTTATCAACGGAGCTGTATCCACACTGCACATGGGCCATTTGAATGATGGGATCACTGTTGTTCTCCGGAAAAAATCCAGAGAAATGGTCCCTCCTCAGCCTTCCATTCTCTCTTAGCTTTGTGTCTTCCTGTCTTTACTGAGTACACTGGATGCAAAGGACAGAGCTGAGTGAGCAACGAGCAGAGAATGCCACATTCTTCATTCTGTGTTTTCAGTCTTAGCAAAGCAGACAATTCAAGTATTAAGTGTGTAGAGGCTGTCGTAAGCTCTCTTACGACAAGAATGAATCAGTCTCAGTGTGGCTAATGGAGGGAGATTTTGGACTAAACTTAGAAGCATAGGTTATGCAAACAGGCATTAAAAAACAATTCAGAAAATGAGGGTATAACTCAATTTGATGCCATTTTCAAAAGCCTCTGCTGCCCCTGGGAAACATTTTAAACCTAAGCAGAAAGGCCAAGAGGCTATCAGTGTAAGTGGGGACTCATCCTGATAGGATCAGGTGCAATTTGGGGGAACACATGGTTTGAGTGTTTAACATAATGGACGCTGCACTTGCTGGTGTACTTATGAGTGGCCCAAAGGAGAGCACGATCACATTTGGAGACAGCCGTGCAGATGGGTGAACAAGTATTTCTGAACACAGTGGAAACCTCCAGGTCACTGGACTGGAGGAGGCTTTCTTCACCAAGGCTCTCACTCTCTGGACATTGCCTTTAGTGAGCTTGCGTTCACTGATTGCTCACAATAGTTTGTTTGTTCCTGTTTTCCTCACAGCTAAGTTCCCCAAGCCCACATCTGGCAGTCACAGTGAAACCTTTTTTTTTTTTTTTTTTTTTTTTGCAGCAGGTTTTGCTAACAGATGTTCTCAGCCTGACTCAACACTCCCCCAGTCCCCCCTCCCCTGCCCTCACCACGTGCAAACCTCCCCCCCCCCATACCATGTGTGTATTGTTCTATATGCACAACCATTCCTGCATTGCAGTCACCGCGTGCTGCCTCCCACACAGGTGTTCACAATTACAATTGGAGTTCCACTGTGGACTTCTTGGTTTGTTTTACGGGCCGCCCCTTACTGAAAGCTTTGCTTGTATGATATGAAAAACCACGAAAGGACTTTGACACATCGGAGGTGGTTCTGACTTCCCGTTTCCAGCAACGGCTGCTTCTCTTCCCTCCGGTGTGAAAGCCTTGAGAGCGAGGCCCCACTTAAGAACTTCAACACTGGCTCATTTCTCTGTGGTTAAGATCCTCGAGGGATGTGAGACCAGAGAGAGGAGGTTAAATGCGGAGGGCTGGGAAGCCAGCTGAGAGCCGCTGGAGGTCATTAGCTAAAGTCCAGGGTCATTAGCTAAAAAGGCAACCGGAAGCCATGCGCAGAAAGACTCAGAGTCAGGCAGCCTTCTTTCTGAACCCCTGAAGCAAGAATTCTCTTCCTGAGCAGTCTAGTCTGCTTGCTCTGAAGGTGTTGGCAGCCTGGGATGATTAAGCAGACTTTTGCTACATAGACAGTCTCTCAATAGGTAGAAGGCATGTTTCTGTTCATGTGATCTTCATATATAATATCATGAAATTAACAATACTAAGGGAAAATATTAGTAAGCTTTCATGCTTCCTTCAGTCCTCATAACACCTTTAGAGATACTGTATCATATGGCCAACAGTCAATCAGATTCAATCCAGACACTCATAACTTTATGGGTACTCATGCTACAGTACGGACTGGGTACCTGAGAAGGCCAGGCACTCTGCTGACTTCTGGACACACAGCAGCACACACACACACACACACACACACACACACGCACACGCACACACGCACACGCGCACACGCACACGCACACACGTCCCCACTACCCTGATTTTTCCTCCCTGTGGTATTGACGACCAAAGCCGAGGCTTCACACATGCTCACACAAGTGTGCCGCCACTGAGCTCTTAGCCAAGTCCTCTCTCATTTTAAGACAGTGTCTCACCGAGTTGTAGCCCAGGCTGGCCTTGAACTCACTTTGTAGCCCAAGCTGGCCTTGGTCTCCTGAGGTAGATAGAAATCCAGGCCTGAAACATACTATCTTCATCCTTTTGCTAACTAAAAAATGGAAGAGCTGGGTATCTCCACACTCAGGAGGCAGAGGCAGGAAGGTCACTGTAATTTCAAGGCCAGCATAGTCTGCATAGCCAGGGCTACATCGTGAATCCCTGTCCCAAATAAAACAAAGTGGAGAAAAAAAGATAAAAGGTAAAAGACTGGAGGCTTCTGTAGCAAATTAGAGTTGTTTATTATTGGCCCAGAATCACATTTTGAGTGTTTACTTTTCTAACCGGGAGAAAATACTTGGAGTGGGTTGATTTTTGTGGATTTTATATGATTGTAACTTAGTTTTATTGAATTCTATATCAGCACCCTAAGAATGGATCTTATTCTAAACACCTTTCTTATTTTAAACACCTTTCTTCAAATAGCCAGCTATGGTTTGAACCTTCTGCCTATCTACAGTGGGCTTTTTAAAAAATTTCTTATTAATTAAATTTTTAAAATTTATTTTATATCCTGACAGAAATTTCCCCTCTCTCCTCTCCTCCTGTTCCCTCTCCTGCCTCCCCTCTGCCCTCACCCCATCCACCTCTCCTCTGTTTCTGTTCAGAAAGGGCAGGCCTCCCTTGGGTGTCAACAAAGCGTGGCATATCAAGTTGAGGTAGGACTAAGCTCCTTCCCTTGTATTAAGGCTGGGCCAGGGAACCCGGTATGAGGACTAGGGTCCCAAAAGCCAGCTCAAGCGTTAGAGACAGGCTCTGACCCCACTGCTAGGGGTTCCACAAATAGACCAGGCTGCACAACTGTCACACACATGCAGAGGGTCTAGATCAGTCTCATGCAGGCTTCCTAGCTGTGGGTCCAGAGTGTGTGAGCTCCTACGAGCCCAGGTTAGTTGTTTCTGTGGGTTCCCTTGTAATGACCTTCACACACACACACACACACACACACACACACACACACACACACCCTGGCTCGTACAATCCTTCCTCCCTCTCCTCCGGAGCTCAGCCCTCTGCTTGGCTGTGGATCCTGCATCTGCCTCCATCAGTTACTGGATGAAGGCTCTCTGATGACAATTAGGGTAGTCACCAATTTAATTACAGTAGACAGCCAGTTCAGGCACCCTCTCCACTATTGCTAGGAGTCTTAGCTGGGGTCAGCTTTCTGGAGTTTCCCTGGCACTAGGTGTCTCCTTGACCCCGAAATGCCCCTCTCCATAAAAATATGGAATGCTTCACAAATTTGCATGTCCTCCTTGCTCAGGGGCCATGCTAATCTTCTCTGTATTATTCCAATTTTAGCACATGTGCTGCCGAAGCAAGCACTAGAGGGTTTTCTTAAGGAAGAAGTCATATATACACTCTTTTCGAGAACCAGGAATGTGACACACCTCCCTCTCCCAAAGTCTCTGTCAGCCCCTTATACTAACATCTGGAAGCACAATACGGTATTGTTGCTTGTTGTTGTAGAAATGAAGGAGTCTGAGCCTCAGAGAGATTTGTCTGGGGTCACAGGGGTCTTCGGTATTAGAACTAATGTCTGTTACATTTAAATTCTCTCTACTACATACAACTGCAAATGCCTGCTTGATTGAAGCATCTCCCTCAGCAACAGTGAAAGTGGACAGGAGAACTCTGCTCTGTGGTGCTCTCTGTGTGAAAATCAGGGCAGACTCAGAAGGATGACTCCAGGAAATAATCCGACAGTGTGAGGGCAGCAGTTCTGCAGATCATCCTACAGAACCCACAACGGCAGCGTTTAAATTAGAAACAGTTGCAGCTGAAAACCCTTCAAGATCATTGTAGAGTCATTACTTCTAGTCTATTTGTGAGAAAGTTCACCGAAAAGAGGTTCAGGAGCCTTGCTAGGGGTCATCCGATAAGATCAGCAGAGTCTGGCTAGAATCCTGAGTCAGCTATTGCCACAGATGGATGAGGGCATGCCTGCCTGGCTGACAGGAATTCAGTCTGAGTACAACCTGATCACATCAAGGACAAAGCATATTCGTTGCATAGGTACAGCCTTATGGCAAATAACCCCAGGGTAATGGCATATGAGAGGGATATTTCTAAAAACGTATAATTATTATTATTATTATTAGTGTGTGTGTGTGTGTGTGTGTGTGTGTGTGTGTGTGTGTGTTCATGCATGCACACTCAAAGTGGTACCATGATGCCTATATGGAAGTCAGAAGACAACTTTGTGTCGTCGCTTTTTACACGGGTTCCAGGGATTAAACTCAGACAGCCAGGCTTGTGTGGCAAGTACCGTCATCCACTGAGGCATCTCACTGGTCTTAAAAGAGCTGTGTTAGCATGTATTAACTATACACAACAATGGGTTACATTGTGACGTTTTCATACATGATATATTTCAATCGTATTCATCCCATGAATATTTCTTGAACCCTCCCACATACTCCCAGCCCCACCCCCACCATGCTCTCTAATTTTATTTTGTGTGGCATGAACTAAAGGGTTGAATTAGGGTTACTTACAGGAATATGAGCAAACTACTAGTGGCCATACCAGGGAAGAGATACCTTTGTCCCTTAGCAACTACTAATTACCTATAGATCCTCAGGGAGGGAGGGAGAGGGACTTGCAGGCTCCTCTCCTCCATACTGGAACATTGATAGATCCAATCTCTTGCAGGCTGTCACAGAGACTGAGAGTTCAGGGGCAATGGCCCTGGCATGCCCCGAAGACAGTATTCCACAACACTCTACCTCTTCTTCCAGCTTTTACAATATTTCCGTTCTCTTTTTCTTTCAGCCTTGGAAGGGGTGATATAGATGTCTTATTTAGGGGTGGGCATTCAATAGGCATTTTTTCTTAGTACTTTGACCAGTTGTTTGTCTCTTCAGTAACTCTTGCTCAACACACACACACACACACACACACACACACACGTCTCTCTGCTCAAAGCTGACAGCATCATTAGTCTATGGATATAAACAGAAATATTCAAAGGCAATGTAATAGGCATATCATGCTCACTTAGTAAAACAACAGTAGCTTTCCAACTAGGGCCTATGACCTGAGTCTCAGACTTCTGATGGGGTTTATAGCACCAGATATGATTTCCTTTCTGTGGAACATGAAGTGATTGATTACCCCTCAAAAAAGTATACCACTATTGCTCCAGAGGACACAATGTAATGGGGTTCTAACTTCCAAACAAATAAGAACTTCTTATCTAACAGTTGCCTTAACACTTACCAAACATTTCTCTAGATTAAACTGCTTCTTGGGATGCAGAACTTGACTCCTTATCATCTTGGCTTGTGGTTCTTAAGCCAGAAAGAAATGTACCATCAGGGATTGAAAATCCTTTATTGTTTAGTGTCTGTTAGAGTTGGGGTGGGCTCTATTATTGACTCCTGCATAGACTCATTAGAAGTGGCCGAGTCTTTATTGATTCTCAAACATTTATTGAGCACCATGTGCCAAGCCTGTGTTAGTACTGGAAATGCAAAAGTCATGGTTGGGGTCAGTCTATGTCCTCAAATAGCCTATAGGGTTGAGAGAGCCTTGATTACCAGGATATACAGATATATGCTGTTGGTTTGTCTTTGGTCTTTTGGGGACCCACCACCCAGCTCCCAAATAAATCACACATGGAGGCTTATTCTTAATTATGAATGCCCACTCTTAGCTTGGCTTAGTTTCTGGCCAGCTTTCCTTAAATTAACCCATCTATCTCTGGCCTCTGGGCTTCTCCTTTTCTATTCCTGTATACTGTTCTCTGTTTCTTACTCCGTGGCTTGCTGTGTAGCTTGGTGGCTGGCCCCTGGAGTCCTCCTCCTTCTCTGGCTCCTAGATTTTAGCTCTCCTCTCCCAGATTGTTCCTCCTATTTATTCTCTCTGCCTGCCAGCCCCACCTATCCTCTCTCCTGCCTCGCTATTGGCCAGGTCTTTATTGGATCATCAGGTGTTTCATCAGGCACAGTAACACAGCTTCACAGAGTTAAACAAATGCAACAGGAACAAAAATGACACACCTTACAATATTCTACTACAGACATACTCTAGGACTTTGGGAGACAGACTTGTTCTACCTGTGACTATTATCTTTCACATCTTTTCCTAAACTAAATAGAATAATGTAGAATAATATCAAAATATCATGAACCACTGTGCTGGCAAAACATCAATTTTCCTATAAATCAATCAATCAATCAATCAATCACTCAACTGTAGATCACAATGAAATAAAGAAAACCAATAAAGTATCCAGATGCCATTGTGAGATGGATATATTTCCCCTGAATTAGGAAATATCTCACATTATAGTGTATTTAAATGATTAGCTATCTTTTATGCTGAGTAAAGATCAGCATTGACTGTTTTTCTTTGCACTAGTTATTTTATTCATATTATTTGATTTCCTGGTGGTTTTTTTGTTTGTTTGTTTGTTTTTGGTTTTGGTTTTTTGAGACAGGGTTTCTCTGTGTAGCTTTGCACCTTTCCTGGAACTCACTTTGTAGACCAGGCTGGTCTCGACCTCACAGAGATCCACCTGCCTCTGCCTCCCGAGTGCTGGGATTACAGGCGTGAGCCACCACCACCCGGCTCCTGGTGTTTTTATAATCAAATCAAGTTACTGTATATGAAATTCCTACAGCAATGCCTGGTATATCTTAAATAATCTAGGAGTGTTAGCTGTCATCTCCACCGTTACTTGCCTAGAGTTCCGATTTATCTCTGTGTCTTTTCCTTGAAGAAAAACAGAAGTATTTTGATTATATGAGACTTTTGTTTTGAGACAGGGTCTCATGTAGCCAAGACTGGCCTTGACCTTACTGTGTAGCTGAGGATGACTTTGAACTCCTGATCTTCCTACCTGGATACATCTTCTAAGTGCTGGGATTACAAGCAAGAGTCACCACATCCCTCTTACTTGAAAGCTGTGAAATTCCCAGAATCAGCATTTGGATTTCAGTATCTTTCCCTCTTTCTCAGTTGACTTTTGCACCCTTAAGTCTTCAGACCAGACCCCACATCCTACTGTAAGTACTTCAGAGTCCTCAAAAGAGAAGAAAGAAAGGCTTTCCTCCCTGAGTTTCCTTCGCATACCTCCCTGGAGGCCAGGCATGTTTGACCCTCTGGTGTAGGGACCCAATCACATGCCAGCAATTCCATGAGCTAAAGACTTAAACCATCTCCTGCTTTTCATGCAAATCCCCTATTAGTTACTAGTAAAATTCCATTCCCATATGGTTTTTTCAGTATTCTGGGGCATTGGGAAAACAGTGGCACAAGGACCGGGAGATAGAACATTTTTGATCTAGGTGAGGAAGGTGCCTAAAAGGAGCAAGACACCAAAGCATCTTCAACAGAAGAAACACTGCCATCCAACTCTACACATATAAATAGAACAAATGAGTCCACAGCAGAGAAATGACAGAGGGACACTTTTCCCACTCCTGCAAAACCAAGATTATTGAGAAAACAACAGAAGTAAAGCAGAAAGCCTCATCCAAGGACGTGTTTTTTGAGAGTCTTAGCCAAAGATCATTTTGAAGCTATTGTGATTAATAAAACATGCCACCATGATTGTTAAAGTCAGCCTGAGGAATTTTAGTAATATAATTATGTAAGGACAAAATTTCATCAAAAATGAAATTAAAAATGTGTGTGTTAGCAGTTATCTGCAGTCCAAAAACTTGAGAGACTGATGCAGGAGAATCATTACAAGTCCAAGGCCAGCCTGGATTGAGTTCCAGGACAGGCAGGATTATGAGGCCTGGTCTCAAAATAAATACATAAACAGTAAATTAATTAATCAAAATATTTTAATTTTCTTAGTAATATGTTTTCCCATATTCTTGGGGGGGGGAATTTAATTTTGTGTGTAGTGTTAAGGATGGAATCCGAGGCCGTGCACATACTAGGCTGGCGGGTACTCAGCTATACTTCCATCCCCACAAACCTAATTTTGATGTAGACAGTTTGTCCTGTACATATGTGTGTGTACAGAAACAGACTATTATGAAATTATTTATAAATAAAAATGCAAAGGCCAGAAGTCATTGCTATAAACATGGGAGGTATTGAAAACTCTAGCTGAAACATACCAAAAATTAGACTTTATGAGCAGGAGTGGGGTTGTTTTTTTGGTTTGGGTTTTTTTTTTTTTTTTAGCTGAGGATCGAACCCAGGGCCTTGCGCTTGCTAGGCAGGCGCTCTACCACTGAGCTAAATCCCCAACCACAGGAGTGGGGTTTTAATGGGCTCAAGGTGAAAGGAAGAGTGGGAAGCTGGTGTGAAGATACTAAATGTAATTTGCATCTCTGTAACACTTGCCATTTAGCAAGGGGTTTAGGAACAGGGTCTGAGTCCATTCACAAGAGCCTTGTGAAAGGAAGTCTGGAAAGATGGTTTCTCTCTCCATAAGGTGGGAAATTCTCCACAGCTCACTGAAAGATAAAGTGAGGGAGCCAGGATTCATGGGGGCTGCTCCTGGTTCCACAACAGCTCTCCCTTAAGATACCACATAAGGGCTGGGTGGTGGTGGCGCACGCCTGTAACCCCAGCAGCACTCGGGAGGCAGAGCCAGGCGGATCTCTGTGAGTTCGAGGCCAGCCTGGTCTACAGAGCAAGATCCAGGAAAGGCGCAAAGCTACACAAAGAAACCCTGTCTTTAAAAAAAAAGGTACTATATAAGATCTATACTCAGTATAGATCCTTGATAAATTAACTGCTTACTCAAGCTAAGTGGCAAGCTGACTGTAGCCCAAGGTGGTGTGGTGGCATCCAAAAGACAGAGAAAGTTACTCGGTTCCTGTGCAGACATTGGTCTGGGCCTAGAGAGACTAAACAGAGGCTGTGAAACTGATCTTCATGTTGACAAAATGAGTTCACTGTTAAAAGTGAAATAATAAATGTAGTCCATGAGGGCCCTGTGGGCACAGCGAAGGAGGGCTTCCTGAGCCTGCCGGGCTTTGCCTGACTCTGAACCAGTCATCACAGAAACTAGGCAGGTCCCACGGCCACTCGTGGGGAAAGGCAGGGTAGCTCAATTAGAAGGGAATGGACTAAGAGAAATGTTGGCTTTCTGAGGGAAACAACAAGAGTTCCCACTAGAGGGAAAACTGAGCATTAGGAGGCAAAGGCAGTGACAAGCACAACAGGGCAGCTTCCTGAGGGAATAGGTGTGTGCCCAGTTGCAGAGAGCACTTGAGTTTATTTGGGGAAGGGAGAGGTGTACATTATGTGCATACACACGTGCTTGTACATGTGCAGTTGGGTGTGTGGGGGCCAGAGACTGGTGTTGGGGGTCTTCCTCAACAGCCTCTCCCCCGTATCTGTTGCTACAGGATCTTCCACTGAACCTGGAGCACACTGAGTGCTAGGCCGGCCCATGAGCCCCTGGGGTCTTCTGCCTCAAGCCTCCCCCCAGTGCTGGGATTGCAGGCCTGCACTGCCGCACCCAGCTTTTCCCTGGGTTCGTGCAAACCCAGGGGCTCATATTTGTGCAACAAGTTCTCACCCACTGAGCCATCTCCACAGCTCTGAGTTTGTTCTCGGTTTTCAGAACCCTACAGGAAGAAAGAGTTGGTATAGGAGACTCATCGGGTAGAAGTGTAGGCTCAAAACAGAACATTTGTTTCAAGGGATTCCCCCCCCCCAATATAATATTTCCCATTTTTAAAAAATAGGTTTATTTGTTTATGTATTTTATGTATGAGTGTTTTGTCTACACATGCACCTGCACACCAGAAGAGGGCGTTGGATCCCATTATAGATGGGATGAGTCACCTTGTGGTTGCTGAGAAAATTGAACTCAGGACCTCTGGAAGAGGAGAGCAGCCAGTGCTCTTAACCACTGAGCCATCTCCCACCCTTCCCCTTCCACCAAATAGCCCCTGTTCTGAAAATATATACATATACATATGTATACATGTCTATTTCTGTGCGTATGTATGTATTGGTTCTACTCATTTACTCTCCACAGTACTCAGGGAGGCAGGGTCTCTCACTGACCCTGTTCTTACTCACTCAGCTGGTCTTGTTGGCAGTTTGCCCCAGAGATCCCCTTTGCCCACCTCCTGGCTTTTATGTGGGCGCTGGGCATCTGAGTTTCGGTCCTCATACTTGCATGGTAGGAACTTTGCCTACTGAGCCATCTCCCCGGCCCTTTATCTATTTAAATCTTGACTCTGTGTGTGCGATAAAATACATACTATTTTGTCTTTCTGCTCCCACACCCTTTTTCGATCTCCTGTTCTCTCTCTCTAGAGCATTTCTTCCCTCCTTTATATTCCTGCCTCTACTTTTATGTCCTATAAACACATACATTGATATTTATTATTTGAGTTTTATATTGTTCCATTTTTTAAGTCTTTTGTTTATTTGTTTGTTGTTTGCCGGTTTGTTTGTTGTTGAGACTGGGTCTCACTCTGTAGCCCAGGCTGCCCTTGAATTTGCAGTAATCCTCCATCCTCAGTCGACTGAAGGTTAGCATGGCAGTCATGAGCCATCATACCAGGCATCATTTTTAGTCTTAAGGATACTGTTTCTTCATACTTGGACTTATCATCTCTTTATGCCTGTTTTGTTCTCATCCTTCTGAAGTTGTGGGTCTTCCATCTCTCTGGAACTCCCAAAGACAGCCTCTCCTGGTCTTTTGAGGCAATCTCTCCCCTTTCATTGGGTGCCTTTATAGGGTAACATCGAAGGCAGGTCACTGGTAAAATACCTGAAGCAAGACCCTGGGCTTGATCCCCAGTACCAGTTAATTAATTAATTAATTGATTGATTAAAATAATCAAAATAAATAAACAAAAGGCTGCTTTTAGAAACCTGACAGTGACCTGCCACTGAACAGGCAGGAGACAGCTGTCAACAATCCTGCTCCCCAGGCTCCTTAAGTGCCTTAAGCTCTTTTAAGTTTGCATTTTCACAGAGGGGGTTTGCAATATTCCCCAAGAACCAGACCAATGGCTCTTTACAATGCACACTTGCAAGTAACGATATTTGGATAAAAGGGTTTACTGTATGACTCACTGTGTCAACCACAGCTTCCATGATGAGATTAATTTTTCCTTTTTTTCTCTTAGATTTTATTTTATTTGGTGGGGTGTGGGGTAACGAAGGCAGAGGATGGATAAGAAGGGACAGGAAATGAATGGGATCAAGAGGTATGATGTGAAAGACACAAAGAATAAATAAAAAGAAAGAAGAAGGAAACAGCCCTTCTGTGTTGTACAGGTTACCACTATTCTTTACGCCACACGCTTGTCCCTTCCTCCACTACATCTATCAGCCTCGTTGGTCCCTGGCTGGACTTTGCCTTTTAGCACTTGGCCACTTGTTGCAAACTCCTGCTCTAAGAGGTGGGACAATCAGTTTCCTGCTTCTCCCGGTGGTCTGTGTGTCTCTGAGCCCAGGCTCCTATAGCTCTGCATCTGGGATGGTGAGAATCCCAGAGGAGAGCCTCACAAAGTGCTCGGAGGACATTGATTAGATGGATGGAAGCCCCGTTTGCAACCGCCGAGCCTGCCAGAGGAGGTGGTTGTGGCAATGTCATGGCTCACCATTTTTAAAACAATAAAGGTTCTTTGTCATTTCAAATATTCTTCCAGAAGAGGTTCATTCCCAGCAGTAAAAACCCAAGACTGCTTGATTTGAAGTGTTTAAAAAAAAAAAAAAAAAAAAAAAAAAAAAAAAAAGGTTGCTTAATAGGTTTAAAGGGGGCACTTTCTTATCAGTGATTGATGTAACACCTTGTTTAACTCTTTCTAGCCTCTCTGCTGAAGGGTTTGAAGCACGCCAATATTGTCCTTCTGCATGACATTGTTCACACCAAAGAGACTCTGACGTTCGTGTTTGAATACATGGTGAGTTCTCCAGACATTTACAGCACAGGAGGAAAAAAGCCTGGTGCTTGTATAATGATTCTGTTAATATTTTATGGCACAATAAAACTTTCATTATGGTGTGGAAGGTATGATGGATCCTTGTGCTCTTGCTGACGATTATTCCTACTTCTCTACCTGGATGCAGTCTGTCCCATCCCCCTGGCCACCAGTCATAAACCAGGCTTTCCATTTGTCTTCTCATAAAGCTTTGCACTCTCTAAAGGCTATTTTAACTACTAATAGGACCTGATTTTGTTTCTTTGACTAAATGGATAGAGATAAAACACAAGATAGTTAAAGGCTGTATATAAGCTTACTAAAGAATAACTCAGTTTGTACTTTTCAAAGGGAAAAAAAATATTCCAATGAACAGAGAGAAATCCTGAGGTAAGTGGACTTGACCTGCCTTCAAGGACACTTAGAAAGTGAAAGTTTCCTTTGCTGTGTTCAGAACCAGTCACATAAATGATTGTCTCTGTGCCAAGAGACAGGCAGCCAACTAGAAAGACACATGATATCTGCCTGTAAGAATAGGGTCTCAGAAAAATCTGACTAAACTCCTTTTACACATCGGTCTAAAGCATCCGTATTTGGTTGTACCTCCTCAGGTCCGTGGTGTGATTTAGGATACTGACCACTGACCTCCTCCTGCCTTCTCTTTCTCTGCTGTTTTGTTTAGCACACAGACCTGGCGCAATACATGTCTCGGCATCCTGGAGGGCTTCATCCGCACAACGTCAGGGTGAGTCAGGCTCTCCTCTGGCCAGAGCAGAAGTGTCTGGAAACAGATAACCACCACAGAGTGAAGTCTGTGATACAATAAAAGGCAGGATATGGTGGTTTATACCTTTAATCCCAGTGCTCTGGAGACTGAGGCAAAAGGATTATGGTGAGTTCAAGGCCAGGATGGTCTACGTAGTAAGTTCTAGGTTGCCTAGTCTACAGTGTGAGACCCTGTCTCACAACAACAGCTAAGCAAACCAAAAGAAGATAGATATCATGAATACTCTAGGAAAAATAGTTTTCCTCAAGATATAAAAATGTGGAGCTGGACAGCCTAAGCCAAGAGTGTGTCTTTCCTTGCATTGATCAATTAAATATAAGTATATTGAAAAGAGAGAAATGAGCTGAGGTCAGCATAAAATATACCTTTTTCATGACAGGCTGTGGCGGCCTGGGATGAAGTGTGCAATGCCCATCCTAGCAGATCTTACAGAGCACACAAAACTAAATTCCATTTTCTTGTGCGTCAGAGAAGAAATCACAAACCCTTAGCTAGCTGCAACTCTATACGCGATGTACTTAAAAACCATTTGTATTTCAAGCTTCTCATTCCCCAGGGTTTTATTGGCATCAACAAAATGATCCACTCTTAAAAATAACTCTATGAGAGTTGCACTTGATGTGGCTATTCATTATAACTAATATTTATTTGTGTGTTCATTTATTAAAGAAATATATATTGAGTACTTAGTGCTGCATTGAGTTCTGGTGAGTCTGTCACGAGGAGTTTGTGTTTCTTATTTTGAGTGAGTTTAAAGCGCAGTATGGACTTTACAGAAGTTAGAAGCGTGGTGTTCGGTGCCTGGCTACGTGCACAAGGAATTCTGGGGGATCCTTAGTAAGCAGAGAGAGCCTGATGATGGAAGCAAACCTTTAAGAAGAAAGCTTGAGGACAAGGAGTGCTGAGGAGTAATAAGAATTAAATAGCGGTGTGGGGACAGACTGGAGAGCTAGACAGGGAGGAGCTGTGGACCAGTGTGCGCCCACAGTCTGAGCATTCGTCAAGTGGAAGCCAGAGCAGCTTGAGTTCGAGGCCAACCCCGGGCTGAAGAGTGAGACCCAGAGGCCTAGTCTCCACACCACCACAAAAATAAATAAATAAATAAATAAACAAATAAATAATAAACAACCAGACAAACAAACAAATAAATAGATAGATAAATAGATAAAATAAAAATTGAGGGTTGGGGGTGGGTCAGGAAAACAAGGAAAAAATAACATGGAATGTATAGTAGTGTCAAGGACCCTCATGAGGACAAACAATATTAAATTGCATGACTGTGTTTTGTGGGGTGTTTATTATTGTTGTTCTAAAATATTTACTATTTTTTAGTATTATGCACATACATGAGTACCATCGCCTACAGAAGCCAAAAAAGAGAATCGGATCCCCTGGTCTTGGAATTACAAGATGTTGTGAGCTGCTGTTCAGTAACTGGGTGCCCAACCCCTGTCCTCTGCAAGAGCAGCCCGTGCTCATGAGCACTGAGCCACCTCTGGGCAACACCACCTTTCCTTACCTAAAAATGGTGATTCTTAACAGTTGCAGGAAAGAGTGGGGAAGTCGGACATTCTGAGTGATCAAATGTGGAGCTCTACTAGACATGTCGGAAGAACAGACAGTGGACTAGGGTGTGGAGGAAACTGCCTGGAGAAGTTAAAGAGACGACATTGGCTTCTAGGCTGGTCTAGCCTCAGGTCACGGTGTAAGGGTCAGCAGGATGCTAAGGGGACACAGAGAGCTTGATTAAATGGAACGCTTGGAGGCAAATAGACTTTGAGGCTCAAGGAACACACATACCAGACACTGAAATGCTGGGAAAGATAAAGACACGGAAGACACTATTCCTGCCCACAGACTTTATTATTATTATTATTATTATTATTATTATTATTAATGCTCAGTAAGGGGCTGGAGGCATGACTCGGTGGTTAAGATCACTTACTGCTCTTGCAGAGGACCTGGGTTTGGTTCCCAGCACCCACATGGCAGCTCACAACCATCTGTAACTCCAGTTCTACAGGGTCTACCTCCCTCTCTGGTCTCTGTGGGTACTGCATGCAATTGGTACACAGACATACATGAAGGCAAAACATTCATACACATAAAATAAAAATTTTAAAATTTCTAGTAAAAAGTAAGACCTGGTCCTGTAGCTATGCAAAGGAGTGTAATTTTTTTTTTTTTTTTTGGTTTTTCGAGACAGGGTTTCTCTGTAGCTTTGCGCCTTTCCTGGAACTTGCTTTGTAGACCAGGCTGGCCTCGAACTCACAGAGATCCACCTGCCTCTGCCTCCCGAGTGCTGGGATTACAGGCATGTGCCACCACCGCCCGGTGAGTGTAATTATTTTTATTACATTTTGTTTGTTAATTTTTGTGTGTGGTTGTGAGAATACACACATGCCACTGGCACAGGTGTGGAGGTCAGAGGACAGCTTGTGGGAGTCAGATCTCTCCTTCCACCATATGGGTCGTGGGACTCGAACTCAGGTCTCCAGGCTTGGCTGCAAGCTTCTAACTGTGGGGTGGAGTTGAAGGACGGGAAGTTTAATATGATCAAAATATATTGTGTGGAAAAAATTTAGAAGGAAGCAGGGGCGGGAGTCAGGAGTCCCAGTTGGAAACTTCTGGTGTGCACTAGTCCAGCGCATGTCAAACCCAGGGATCTGGTTCATCCCGGGTTAAATCTGGGTGGATTTCTGGAATGCTCCATAGTGATGCAGAGGTGCTGGGGAGGACCGGAGTGGCAGGGATCCAGATAAGAACCTCCAAAGCCTTAAAGTGTGGTGGTGATGGCAGGAATGAGGAGGGCTGTGGAAACCAGGAAGGAGAGCTCAGGGAGGGTTTGGTGACCAGCTGGGCATGATGAAGAGGAATGGAGGAGGGGGAGGGGCGGGGGGGGCGGGAAGGCAAGCACGATTTTATTTATTTATTTACTTACTTACTTACTTATTTATTTATTCATTATATATGCAGAAGGGGGCGCCAGATCTCATTACAGATGGTTGTGAGCCACCACATGGTTGCTGGGAATTGAACTCAGGTCCTCTGGAAGAGCAGCCGGCGCTCTTAACCTCTGAGCCATCTCTCCAGCCCCGCACGATTGATTTTGAGCTCTATAGGCCAGCAGAATTATAGCTGAACTGACCAAATTGGGAGGAGTTGGCCTGGAGAGGAAGTGGGGGGAGGGGGCAGGACTATGGCAGCTACCCGGGGCTGGCTGTCTACGGGGAAGTGAGCAGTAGGCAGGTGAGGAGTTGGTGAGTAAGGAGGCTGAGGAGCTGGAAGGAGGGGTCTTATGGCTGCTGGCACCTGGGGGTTGGAGTAAACGTTGAGAGCAGATGATCCATGAGCACAGAGAGAAGAGGATTCATGGTAGGAGTCCTGTGCTTAGGGCCAAGAGAAGAAGTGGGTGACGATTTCAAGGACACGGCCCAGGGCACCGCAGCTGTCAGAGGTGGTACAGCAGGAGACATAACAGCACAGTTAGTTCCCATATTTTAGGGTTTGCCTCTCAGGTGAAACCAGGTCCTTGTCCTTGCCACAGAAAAAAGATTCAGGTTGAGCCAGTGTGAGGCAGTGTTGGAGTTTATTGAAAGATGTGAGTGTGAGTGTGTGTGTGTGTGTGTGTGTGTGTGTGTGTGTTTGAGACAGGGTTTCTCTTTGAGTAGTGTGTAATTCTGGCTGTCCTGGAACTCACTCTGTAGACCAGGCTGGCCTTGAACTCACAGAGATCCTCCTGCCTCTGCCTCCTGAGTGCTGGGATTAAAAGCGTGCGCCACCACTGCCCACCTATATTGGATTTTAAAAGCTCTATCTCCATTTACTCTTATGATAATTGAGATTATAAAGTGGATTTATAGGTATCTTGAATAGTATTATAATTTGATGAGCTAAAACCAGGGGCCACTAAGGGTTTCAACATGGTTGGGGTCTATCATTTTACTGCAAGTGAACTTTCTGGTGATGTTTCTAGAGAATTTCAGGTATACAATTGGACAAGGAAAAAGACCACAAGCAAATCTTAATTGTGCTGTGTTGTAAAGTATTATTTTAAGGTGTGTTACTTTTGTTCATGTTGCATTTGTTGAATTCTGTGAAGCTGTGGTACTGCACCTGTGTGAAACACCTGATGGTCTAATAAAGAACTGGCCAATAGCGAGGCAGGAGAGAGGATAGGCAGGGCTGGCAGGCAGAGAGGATATATATAGAGAGAGGGAGAAATCTAGGAGAAGAAAAAGAAGTACCCAGAGAAGGAGGAGGACTCTAGAGGCCAGCCACCCAGCTACACAACCAGACACGGAGTAAGAGTAAGATTTACAGAAGTAAGAGAACGGGAAAAGCCCAAAGGAAAAAGATAAACAGGGCTAATTTAAAATTAAGGAAAGCTGTCAAGAAACAAGCCAAGCTAAGGCTGGGCATTTATAAGGAAGAATAAGCCTCTGTGTGTGATTTATTTGGGAGCTAGATGGCAGGGCCCCCCAAAAGAGCAGAAATAAATAACAACAGTGCTGGAATTCATGACATACAGCCAGCAAGAGGTTTCAATCAATCTCTAGATTGAGGGTTCCTATCTCTCTTCTCGTATCTCCATAATGGTCCCTGTCTTTGTATCCTGCCTCAACAAATACCATTAAAAAGTATATTCTTGGCTCAGGGGTAGAGAGCTTGCCTAGCAAGTGCAAGGTCCTGAGTTTGATTCTCAGCTAAAAAAAAAAAAAAAAGTATATTCTTGACTGTAAAGACTTTGTAAATTTGTTAACAGTACATTAGTAAGTAGGATAATTTATTGGGGAGGGTGTTTCCTGTGGAGGCAAAGTGTCTTCCAGTCTAAGGCAGGAGCAGGAATGGGCTCCCAGCTGGAGGCAGCCAGGAAAGCCTCAGGATGCTGGGAAAGGTACCCCCAAACTGAAGCTAATCAGTACATTTTGAGTTTTTAATTCATGGGATTTGGAGCAGTGAAGGATGAGACTCCAGTAAGCATGAAAGTTCTTTTGTGCCATGCTGTTCCATGGGACTCAACAAATGATTTTATTTGTTTATTTTTTGTTAGCATACCAAATAAAGGACTCCATTGTGACATCTTCATACGTATATTGGTGTCATCCAATGGCATTAGGCAAGGAGGAAGCAACTAAATTTTTTTTCTGTGTAGTTCACTCTAATGACTATGTGGGAAATGGATCAGAAGAGGGAAATTTTCTCGTGTGTGTGTGTGTGTGTGTGTGTGTGTGTGTGTGTGTGTGTGTGTGTTATATTCCCTTGACTTGAAATTCACCTTTTCTGTTGCCTCTAACACACACACTGAAACTTCTCTTCCTCTGCTGACTCTTAAATGCTGGGTTACAGCCTGGACAGAGAGACTGGTTAGGACAGCCGTGTCCAGATGTGAGATGATGCTGGGAAAGTGCCTGGGTCTGTGATCAATTAGCCCAAATTGATGGGTGAAGGAAGAGTCAGCAAGAATAGTTCTGGCTTTGAGTAATAAGATGGATGGTGGTGGATTCAGTGAGGGAGGAGCAGGAAGAAAATGGATTTTGGAGGGATATCGTGAGTTATAAATATTAGCCTGCTGAGTGAGGGCATTATGGGATGTTTAAGCGAACTTCAGACTATGTGAGTCTAAAAGTCAGAAAGGAGATTTGGTGGCTGGCAAGATGATTTACAAGGTAAGGGGCTTGCTGAAGAAGCATGAAACTCTCAGCTCAGATCCCCAGCAGCCCTCTGAAAGCCAGGCACAGTGGTGTGCATCTGCACACTCAGTGCTGGGGGACTGCAGACAAGGGAACCCCTGAGGCCTGCTGGCTGGTCAGTCTAGCCAAAGCAATGGGGTTCGGGTTCAGTAAGAGACTTCATCTCCAAAACTAAAGTGGAAGAGCTGGTGGGATGGCTCAGTGGGTTAAAACACTTGCTGCACAAGCTGAGGACCTGAGTTTGATCCTGGAACCCACTGTGGAGGAGAGCACAGACTCTTGAGGGTTTGTATTTAATAGACACAGGTGCACCATGACACACATGCACCTGCACACACACACACACACACACACACACACACACACACACACACACAATCATAATACAGAAAAACAAAATAATAAACTAGAGAGAAAGACACCTGATATCAATACCAACCTCGGGCCTTCATGTGCACATTCACACACAGGTGAACACACCCAAATACTCACATACCCACACCTGCATTACACACACACACACACACACACTTGTAAAGAGAGAAATTTGATTTGGAGGTAAAGATTTTGAAACAATCCCAACACTGTTGTTGGAGGTAAGATGGCCAATGGAGAGCAGTGTTAAGAATGGTAAGAGACGGCCACGGACAGAACCCCATGGCCACTAACCTAGACACCATTAGAAGGGGCATCCATAACCAGACAGACAGAGAGACTGGTGGATGGAAACAGTTAGGAGATTGTGGAACCTCGGAGAGAGAGCTTCAGGACGGAAGGCGTGGTTAGCGAAAGGCATTGGGATTACGACAGAAAACATGAATGAAACAAACATGCAGGTGCCTTTTTAGACGGACATGAGCTTGCATGTCAGAGGACAGTGCCACACGATCCAGCCCGTGACCGTGGGAGCTAGTGGCTGAAGGTGACTGGAGATGCAGACAAGAGGTGCTGAGAAGCTTGGCTAGAATTCTTCTCTGGACACGGGCATCATGAGAAAGAGGTTATCCAGATGCCCATGTCTTCAGTGAATGTACGATGAGTGTACAGCGGAGGACAGTAAAAAGAGGGGTGGAGGGACATAGAGGGGGAGGGGGAACATAAAATCTAAGGGACACTCAGAATCCAAGGTGGCGAAGTGACAGTTCTGAAGTGGGGTCACGGAAGTGACGACCACAGCTGAGTCCCTCCTCTCAGCAATGGAGGTTACGAGGAAGCTGGAGAGAAGCTAGCGTCCATGCAAGAGTGTTGTAAGGGACAAGAAGCGAGGATCTCACATCCCCTGTGAAGAGCTAGAAAAAGGCACCTGCTTAGCCTTTGGAGACTGTTCAAGCAGGATCGGTGTGGCGAGCAGATGGGTTTGGAGGAGAGAAGAGCGACGGGCTTGGATGCGGTGACTCACACCTGGAATTTCTGTGCGGTGCCAGTGCGCCCTCAGAAAGAGAAAGGAAAGAGCAACAGACACTAACTCAGTTCAAGAAACACAGAGCGGTCAGGAGATGGGCTACCGGAGGGAAAAACACCACCTCCAGGCTAGTTTGAGACATGAACAAGGGAGCTTGTGAAGTTAGCTTATTTCTGATTGCGTGTGTGTGTGTGTGTGTGTGTGTGTGTGTGTGTGTGTGTGTGTGTGTGTAGTGTGTAGTGTTTGCACATGAATGTGCATGTGTAGAGGCCAGAGGCTGATGTCAGATGTCTTCCTCTTAGATGTGCTCTGTCTTAGTTAGGGTCTTATTGCGGTGAAGAGACACCATGACCACAGCAACTCTTATAAAGGAAAACATTTAATTGGGGCTGGCTTACAGTGTCAGAAGTTCAGTCCATATCATCATGGTGGGAACACGGTGGCATGCAAGCAGACATGGTGCTGGTGAAGGAGCTGAGAGTTCTACATCCAGATCCACAAGCAGAGAGAGAGACTGTACCTGGCATGGGCTTTTGAAAGCTCAAAGGCCACCCCCAGTGACACACTTCTTCCAACAGGTCCACACCTCCTAATCCTTTGAATTGTGCCGCTCCCTGGTGACTAAGAGTTCAAATATAGTAGCCCATGGAAGCCGTTCTTGTTCAAACCACCACACACTCCACTTCCTTTTCTTTTTGGACAGGATTTCTCACGGAACCTGGAGCTCAGGATTTGACTAGATTAGCTTGCCTGTGAGCTCCAGGGATCCTCCTGTCTTTGCTTGCCCAGCACTGAGGTGCATGCTGCCTCACCCCAGCCATCACATGGGTGCTGGGGCCCTGGACTTGGGTCCTCATGCTTGCACAGGAAGCCCTTTGCTGACTTAGCCATCTCCTGGATGCCTTGTTTCTGACTCCTGACCGAACAAGCCTCAGGGGTAGATCAGGAGTGGGAGGACCTTGGCCTTCCTTGCTCAGACTTGGATGACCCCCACTATGATCTATCTTCATACCATTTCCTTCATTTTCTGCTCTGTTCTTTGTCCTTTTTTAAAGACAGTGTCTTAATATGTAGCCCAGGTTACCCTCAAACTTACAAACGTGTTATCCTTCCGTCTCAGCCTCTCAAGTGCTAAGACTCCAGTTGTGGCTTGAGAGACTTCTAGCCCAGATGGCACTAACTCAATGGGGTTACTTCGTTGCCCACAGACTCTGGGGTGTGGGACACTGTTCTAGAAGGAGGAGCCCCAGCTTGAGCTTGACATTAATTCCGAAAGTGCCCTCAGATGTGGCTCTATGGTAACTGTGGAAAGAAGAAGCTGCCTTGAGGTGTGGAAGAGAGAGTGCGTGCTGAGGTCTGGCGAGGCTAGAATGTTAAGGTGCTGTGACATACCATACTTAAATGCCCCTGGGCTTCACCACTTACAAATGCCAGGAGAAGCCTGAGGAGGCATCGAGGAAAGGGTCCAAGCATCAAGGTGGGAGCTGACTAATGTCACAATGTCTATGTTCAGACACTCCACTGACCCTCTAAGAGTCTCCATCTCTGTCTCAGCTAGCCTGCTCTCTTCCCTTTTAGCACATACTATATATTTCCCTTATTTTCAACTTTGAATTTAGGGCTTTAAAAATAATTTACAAAGACAATGATGTCTTTATTTATTTTTCTCAGACTTTAAAAAGTAAACATCATTTGTGTGTGTGTGTGTGTGTGTGTGTGTGTGTGTGTGTGTGTGTGTAAACAGGGCAACTTTGTGGAGTTAATTCTCCCCTCCCACCTTTATGTGGGTTCTGGGTATTGAACAGGATTCCAGGCTTACACAGAGAGTACCTTTACCCACTGGACAATCCTACCTCCCCCCTTTATTTCTTAATAACATCTAAAATATATTTCCCTGTTGGGTCTCCTGGTATTGTAGCCTGAAAAAAGACAGCAATTGTAAACTCTAAACTATCACTTCCAGATCAACTTTGACCTGGCATGCCATCCAAGGTTATCTGTGGGCAAAAATCATATCTTCCACATCTAAACCAATTACAAATGCTCCTAAGGAGACCTCAAGGTTTCAGTTGAGATTTTTAAGGAAGGGCAATTCCTTCAGTGTGAAAGGAACAGATGTCAGGCATGGCCAGAACCCCTTTGTTTGTGATGTAGTTAACTTGATTCCCTTGACCTTTTCCCCTCTTTCTGAATGAGTCTAAAAATCTCTCTCTCTCTCTCTCTCTCTCTCTCTCTCTCTCTCTCTCTCTCTCTCTCTCTTTCATCTCTCAAGAGACACTTTCACTATATTCTTTTAGAGGAATGTTTTTGATTTAGAGACGAAATCAACACACAGTGGTTCAAGTGTCCTTAGGTATGGTGTTCATTTCTTCCAGCTTTTCATGTTTCAGCTTCTGCGGGGCCTGGCGTACATCCACCACCAGCACGTTCTTCACAGGGACCTGAAACCTCAGAACCTGCTCATCAGTCACCTGGGAGAGCTCAAATTGGCTGATTTTGGTGAGTCGCCCCTCAGGTCTCCTTCTGGCCTATGAACAATGAGTCTTTTGTATGACTTTGTTTGAAGCATTGACTAGGGTTGGCCTTTGAAAACTAGAGCCCAAGAACATGATGCTGTGTGTGGATGTCAGACTGATATATAGGAAATGTGAGGCAAGAGGGAGGGAGAGTGTGGAAGTTTCTTAGAATTCCATCCAAACATCTAGCCAGAAGCCTAAAATAGGCCCTCGGATTATCCCACTGTCACTTTTGAGATAGTAATGTCTGTAGAGTAGACTGTACTTAGGTGCTGTCCCTATATCTAAGTGGATAATGACAACTGTGTCAGAATATAATGATAACTGTGTCAGACTAGATCAAGGCTGTCCCAGGATGGCAGAACACAGAAGTTGGCCCTAGAATGTACTGTGGACTCCTGCATAAGTGGAAATGACATTTAGTTCTGCCCTTAAATGTCAACATCACCTTGACTGTATTCCTAGCAAAGGGTGCAGACTTACTCTGTCACGGTGTCTTTCCATTTTAGTGTGTATCATAGTTGATATTTATATTCACAGATATGTAATAAGAAATGCATAAACATATACATACATATACTTATATGTGGTTTTAGATTTTATTCTCCTTTACTAAAAAGTAGTTGGGAGTCTGTTTTTGCTTATCATTATATTTCTGGTATGGTACTAAATGCTCAGCAAATTTTGTTTGATACATGGTCTCTCCATGTAGCCCTGGTTGACCTAGAACCTAATTTGTAGTCCAGGCTGTCCTTGAACTGGCAGCCATCCTCCTGGCTCCGTCTCCCAAGTGGAGGAACTAAAGGTATGCATCACCACATTGGGCTGACACATTGGTTCTAGTACTTTATTGTTGTTTGGTTTGGTCTTTTTATTCCTTCTTTGTTTGTTTTAGATAGTGGGGATTGAACCTAGGGCCTTATGCATGCTGGGAAATTACTCTACCACCAGGCTTCCTCCCCAGCTCTGACACACTGGTTTTTGTGAGACAAGACACCAGTCTTTGTTGGAGGGTGTCACATGGCATCCGGAGGACTTCGCTCTGTGGTGATGGCTCTCATCCCAATATTTGTGCATTTAGCAGATAGCCATTCGGCAACTCTCCACTGTAGAGACCCACAGTACAGTGCTATAATGTTCTAGAAACAAGCTCCACTCAGGGCAGTCGGAGCTGTCTCTGTAGCCCCCTAGTGTCTTGACCCGGTCTTCACCTGTCATGTGGCTCCACCATCCTTCAGACATCGCCCAATGGCATACTTGAGTGTAGTTTCACCTCCCAGCTCATCATGGCTCAGAGGAAAGAGAAGGGGGAAGCAGAAGCAGAACCCACCCACTAAGGGCATGACCTGGACATTCCACATCACCTCTGTTCATACCAAGTAAGCAAGAGTTTAGTCACCTGACCACACTTGGCTGCCTCCTCTAGTGACAGTGCGGGTCAAAATTAAGAACTCTTCTTGATGCAAGGTACACAAACCGCAGGAGAGCCGAGTGCTTCTGGCGGCCCCACCCCCAGTGGCATGTTGTCCTTCGTGTTGTCTGCTCTGCCATTTACTCTCCCCACACAGTGTGTCTCCATGCCTCCCCAAAAGACCCAGGGTAATGAGTGCTGTCTTTATCCTCTTTGGACAGGCCTTGCTCGAGCCAAGTCCATCCCCAGCCAGACATACTCCTCAGAAGTGGTGACACTCTGGTACCGGCCACCTGACGCTTTGCTGGGAGCCACTGAGTACTCCTCTGAGCTAGACATATGGTAAGAGCTAGTGCCAAAAAAAAAAAAAAAAGAAAAAAAAAAGAAGAAGAAGAAGATAGCCATGATGGCTGCCTTACCATCTGTGTTCCATTTTAACAGGATAATCATTATTTGTGCGTTGAAACATGAGGTACTTTGTACTACATTTCTCACACTTGATTTTTGCGTTCTATGGATTTTAGTTAAAGAAATGATGGTCCAAAGAGGCTTGCCCAAGGCATCTTCTCTTTGCATCACACCCCTCCTCCTAGCTTCCTCCTGGATTCCTTTGCCTTTTCCTTCCTTGACCATGTGTCATCAGAGAAACAGACAAACATACACCCTCAAATTAAAGACAGGCAGACAGGTAGGCAGGCAGGCAGGCAGGCAAGCAGACAGACAGACAGACAGACACACACACACACACACACACACACACACACACACACACACAATAAAATTAATATTAAAATAAGGATGATACACTCTCCCCATCACAGGCTGAATGGGACCATGATTTGAGCCTGAGAGCTGGAGGCCTGAGGATTACTAGGGTACAGCAGTGAGCGGGCGCTCTTAGATGCTTTTCATCCTAGAGCAGGAACACCACATTATGGGGGGCTTACATTTCACTTGCTATGTATTGGGGTTGGTGTATGGAGGTCAGAGGGCAACACTGTCAGCCAGTTCTCTGATTTTACTTTGTGGGTTCTGGAGAATCAAACTCAAAAGTCAGGCTTAGCAACAGGCTCCTTGACCCACCCAGCCATCTGTCTGCCTCCCTCCACACACTCTTCCTTCCAGAGCTAACCCGGTCGTGTGCGGATCACAGTAAGACGTGGAATGACTTCACAGGTCTAGCCAACTTCTCAAAGGTAATAGAATATATGGACCTTTTCTAGGGTCTTAGGAAATAGGCTTTATATACACATGGACTCCATTTTTAAAAGTCAATAATAGTGTTTTTTTTCTTCAAAATGTTATTTTTGAAGTCCAGCTGTTATTTGATTGGACCGTGATGAGATAGCATTTTTCTTTGTCTTCTTCTAACAGGAGGTTTTTTTAATTTATTAAGTATGGTTACTTCATTCCTCCTTCCCTTTTCTTATTCCAACCACTTTTATGCCTCTCTCCTCACTTCCTCACAAATTCATGGCCTTTCTTTCTTTAATATGTAAGAACATGCAGATGGTAGATAGATAGATAGATAGATAGATAGATAGATAGATAGATAAATGATAGATATGTAGATAGACAGAAGTAGATAATAGATAGATAGATAAATGATAGATAGACAGATAAATGATAAATAAATGATAGATGATAGATATGTAGATAGATAGATAGATAGAAATAGATAATAGATAGATAAATAAATGATAGATGATTGATATATCGATGATAGATGATTGATGATTGATAGATGATAGAGGTAGATAGGTGGATAAGTAGATAATAGATAGATAGATAAATAAATGATAGAGACATAGATAGAGACATAGATAGATAGATAGATAGATAGATAGATCCTAAATATATAAATTCTACCTGCTGAGTCCATCTAGTGTTGCTTGTATGTATATGACCACGTGGTATTGGATAGCCAATTAGAGAGCTCATCCCAGGGGAGGCTAATTTTCCCAGAATACCTTAGCTGCCTGTAGTTTTTTGTCCAGGAGTAGGGCCCTGTGAGATTTGACCCTCCCATGTTGGCGTTCTGTTGTTAGCCTTGGTCAGGTCTTGTCTAAGCAGCCATATTATTGAAACATTGTGGGGTACAGCTTCCCTGTCACTTCCAGGAGACAGTCTCACAGCAGAATTCCTGGTCCTCTGGCCCTTACAGTTTTCCTGCTCCCTCTTCCTCCGTTCGTCCTGATCTTTAAGTGTAGGAGCTGTGTTATAGGCATATCCACCAGGGATAGGCGCCCCTGACCAGCTGTTCTCTGCATTTCTACACTTGTGACTTTCTGTAATGGCCTGTCTTTTGAGAAGGAGAAGCTTCTTTGATGAGGAGTGAGAGATACACAGTTATTTGTGAATATGAGGATAAGTATTTAGAATGCAGTTAAGAATTACGCTGGTTTAATAAAATAAGCAGAGTGGACTCTCCTCTAAGACCCATGACCTCACTAGCCTTGGTACTGGCCTAGGTTTCCAGTGCCGGGCATGATTTCCCTCTGTTAAGCAGACCTGGAGTCCAATTAGGGAGCTGTTGGTTAATGCCAAGAAATGGGAGCCATTAGGGATAGCTTGTCTTGCTGGTCATTGTTCTGGCTCACAGGCATCAAGCTGGGTAGGACTGCTGGCTGCTTCCTTCCCTTGGAAGCTCATATAGCACCTTCTGGAACTAAGAGAGCTAGTCCTCAGGAGAGGAGGTTTTCAAGTCAGATCCAGCTCAGATCCTCTGGCTTCTGGATCTGAAGCACATGCCAATAATAGATTTTTTTTTTTTAATTAAGCAGGTAATTTTTAAGCAGGACTAAACTTTTAGATGTCTCGAAGAATTAAAAAATGAAGACCTCCCCCCCCCCCCCAGTGTAACCAGTTGTGGGTCTCTGAGACTGGGAGCCATTTCTAGATCTTTCACCTGCTCCTGAACTGCTCTGGGGCTGTCAGCCTGCACAGCTCAACTTCAAAGGCCTTCAGCGGGCTCAGGCAAGCCCTGCTCATCATGGTGCCTTCCTGCTTGTGTTTTACAGGCTGAGTGGAGCTTCTACCCGTCAATTTTAAACTTTGTTTTATTGTAGACTATTTAAAACAATGAGATATATATGTAACATATATAGGTAGGGCAGTGATTCTCAATTGGGGCAATTTTACCCGCCAGGGGACATCTGGCAATGTCTGGAGATCTTTGTTGTCATAGCTTGTGGGAGGCATGGGTAGGGATGCTGCTTAACACCCTGTATCGTAAAAGACAGCTCCCATGGGAAATATTTACGCAGTGACACTACACCTAGAACACCAGGGCAGTTTAAGAAACGTAACACACAGCCCCAACACCCCATGCAAGGGCTACAGCACAGTCGACGCTGTCCCACTGTGGTGCGCCTCCCCTGCCAGCCTGCCCTCCACCAAAGGGGCTTCTTCCTGAACTTCATTAGTCTGCAGTTCCTCCCCTCCCTCTTTAGAAACAATAGAGGGCAGGCGGTGGTGGTGCACGCCTGTAATCCTAGCCCCCCAGAGGCAGGCAGATCTCTGTGAGTTCGAGGCCAGCCTGGGCTACCAAGTGAGTTCCAGGAAAAGGCTCAAAGCTACACAGAGAAACCCTGTCTCGAAAAACCAAAGGGAGAGAGAGAGAGAGAGAGAGAGAGAGAGAGAGAGAGAGAGAAACAATAGTTTCCCATTTTGTTTATATCCTTAAAAATTCTTTTAACTATTTTTGCCTACTTTTGATCTTCTAGAAATAATTTTTTAATTACATGTATTTATTTATTAGGGGTAGGAGATGAGTGCAGCAGCTCAAATGTAAGGACAAGAGTTGGCTCTCTCCTTCTACTGTCTGGGTCCTCCAGGTCATCAGGCGCTATCTTGCCAGGCTTACCTTTGAGCTTTGTAAAAATAGTATTATATTGGATTCAGTCTTCTGTGGCTCGTGTTTCCCCTGAATGTAATGAGCTCTAAAACTCATCCATTCCCTGTTAATCACCATCTCGGATGTCTACATTGGTTTTTGGTTTTGTGTCTGCTACGTTTTTGTGTTGTTATTGTGGTGATAAGCCATAACCCAGCTCTGAGACTCATGTGTCCAATTCCAGTTTCTTATGTTATCTGCCATGCCAAATTTCTTTTTTTTTTTATGTGATAGTTTATTAAAATTTTGTGAGTTTTTTTTTGTTTTTTGTTTTTTTTCCAGAACCGAGGACCAAACCCAAGGCCTTGCGCTTGCTAGGCAAGTGCTCTACCACTGAGCTAAATCCCCAACCCCATATTTTATTAATTCTTTGAGAATTTCCCATGTGCATGCAGTATATTTTAATCATGTTCACCCCCCAGCTCTTCTCTTACCGCCACTCAGATTCACTCCCCCAACTCCTCTCCTTTCATCATTTCTGCTGTGTTTTAACAGCCCACCACGTCCTGTTTATGCTGTCCATACACTCCTGGGTGTGGCACCATCCACTGGAGTGCGGTTAATGCTAGGACCACACCCTTCAAACTGCATCCCCAGCATCCATCAGCTGTCACTATGTCCTCGGCTAGGGTTGGAGGCTTAGGAGCCCTGCCATCTCCCTGCCAGCAAGTCACTGAGCTTGACCTTGAACAAGTCCTGAGAACAGGTCAAATCTCTTTCTTATCAAGTGTCTATAAATACCTGATCTGTTTCTAAGCGCTCTGTTCTGTCTCACTGAGATCGGTTCATCCATTCCTCTGCCAACACATTCATTTCCATAGCTTTATAATAATAACTGATAGTTCATAGGGCAAGTCTCACCCTTCAAGAATCTCTTAAGAGGCCAGGGAGATGCTTAGCGGGTAAAGTCATCTTTCTACACTAACATGAGAATGTGAATTTAGCTCCCTAGAACCCATGTGAAAACAAAACAAAAAGCCAGGCATGATAGTGTGCGTCTATAATCTCAGTGCTGGGGAGGCTGAGACAGGTGTGGGGGGCCTGCCCCCACCTTTTCCCCCAGGATACTCTTGAGGAGAGAAGGGATAAGAGATTTAGATAAAAATATAGAAGGGAAAGACAGATAGAAACACGGGATAGCCTCAGGAGGGCCTGGGTCAATATCCACTGGCCCCTTTGGTCTCTCCTAAAGGGCTTTTACAAAAAATTTTATTTATTATGCATACAGTGTTCTGCCTGCATCTCTGCAGGTTGGAAGAGGGCACCAGATTTCGTTGCAGATGGTTGTGAACCATCATGTGGCTTCTGGGAATTGAACTCAGAACCTCTGGAAGTACAGCCAGTGCTCTTAACCTCTGAGCCATCTCTCCAGACCCCTAAAGGCTTTTTTATAGAAATGCCAAGGGGTGGAGCAAAAGACCTCCCCCAGCACAGCCAAGTGCAGACCCTTCCAAACACCTGGTGACCAAGCACATGGTCAGTTCATCCCCTTATGCAGCCCTGCTGAGTGAAGCAAGCTCAGATCTCAGCAGGAAACCTCTGTGGGCTCCCACAGACAGGAGGGTCCCCATGATTTGCTGGCCAGCTAGGCTGGCTGAATCAGAGAACTTCAGGTTCTGTGAGGCCCTGTCTTAAAGAATAAATTGGTGAACAGTCGAGGAAGACACTAGATACTGACTTCTGGACTCTATGTCTTTCTACTCTACCATACCCTGGCAACACACACACACCTTACACATACGCATGAACACCACACACATGAATGCCTTGATTCATTCATATAGATATAATCTTAGACTCAGTGTTTCCAGTGAAATAAAAATTCCTAATGGGGTTTTCATTAGAATTGCACACAATGTATAGAATATTCTGAAAATAATCAGGCTTTTCACTTTATAGATATGTATAACATATATGTATTTGTATACATAAATGGAGAGAAAGTAAGAGAGACAGAGATGAGAGAGTGTCTCATGTATTCATGTAGGTCAGGCTGGTCTCAGACTGTGTAGCTGAGGATAACTCAGAACTCCGAATCTTCCTGCTTCTGCCTCCTTATAAATGTGCACCATGGTGGTTGACTTCCAAGTTTTGAGCATGATCTATCTTTCCATTTGCTTAAGTCTTCAATGACTGTAGTAAGCTTTTATAACTTTGTTTAAGGCCTTACATAGCTAAAGTAGAAGTCCATGTAAATCTCCTTTGTCATTGGTTGCTCTCTTGACCCTTGTGCCTACTACTTCAACAAATACATTCAGAGACATCATGTCTGGTTTCATTCAGGCAATGAAACTGAATGAAAGCATTTTCACCATCCCTACCTCAAAGGAGCCACCCATGCTGGACTCTTCTGGAATGCAACCTGGAAATGTTTTCCTTTAAGACATTTGTTAATAGTAGGAAATGGAGCCCAACTGGTAGAGAACTTGAGCAGACAAAACCCACCTTCAGTTCCCAGCACAAGGTATGGTGGTGTGTCCCTGTAAGCCTAGCTCTAGGGAGGGGGTAAAGATGTGAGGATACAGAGTTCAAGGTCATCTCCAGCTACTCAGTGAGTATGAGGCCGCCTGGGGGCTAGAAAACAAACCTAAGTCCTCTGCAAGAGCCATCTTTCCAGCTTCCCAAAACAAAATTTTAAACTTTGGCACCCCTGTTTTATTTGTTTGTTTGTTTGTTTACTTATTTATTGTGGTATGTAAATGTCTCATTCCTCAGCGAACATTCCCCTTTTAGTCAAGCACCAGTGATGTATCTTGCCTGAGTGTTGGCCTACCATCTAGATCTTGAATTCTTTATATCACTCTCTACTAAAAAGATCCATGGCTCCTGGGAGGAATCATCTGATTTTCGAGGGGAGCAAAAAGGACTTGGAACATCTTGTTGGGCCAAAATGTTTTCTTCCAAAGTGACACGCAGTAAATGGAGACGTGTCGAAAGGACTTGGGAAGCAGTCTGAAGACGCTTCCTCTGGTCAAATCTGGGACACTTTTAACATCAAAGTGAATTATGAAAGGAATTAATTATAGCCTAGTGAGTAAAGAGCCCGTACCGGAGACAGTTGGCTGGCTAGCCAGAGGGCTGAGAGGTCCCACCCCTACCCCCCCCCCCCCCCCCCACCCCCCACCCCCGCTGTAGAATGCCAACTAATGACAGAAGAAGAAACAAACAAACAAAAATCCCCAATACAGTTGACAAATCGCTATTTCGAAACCCATACAGTAGCACTTCGTTGGAACAAGATTCACGGGCGCTTGACTGAAAGGGGGGACATCCGCTGAGGAATGAGACATCCCCATGCCACCAAGCAGGGCTTCACAGATTACACATCCATTACAAAGAGAAAACAGGAACTTCAGGGCAGAGAAACTTGGCAGACCACACCTTAGCAGCTGCAGTGAATAGAATGAATAAAGGCAAGATGGACGTGCGCTCCCTACCAAGATGTGCTGAGAACCCAATGGCATTTATGGGGTGTTCCAGGAGAAGGGAAGTCTACCCACCTCCGACCACGAGAAAGTAACAGATAAGCCAATTTAAAGAACAGTCTACTAAAGCAAGTGGCCTGTGATCTTGGCAAAATCAAAGGTGTTTTTCTTTTGGTTTGGTTCTGTTTCAATTATTTTCCTAGTGGTGATCCTGGGACTCGAGCCCTGCACGTGCCTTGCACATGCTAGGCAAGAGAGAACTATTCAGATCAAAGAGACATCTCATCTACATGCAGTCCATGGCCCTAGAGTGGATCCTGGGGGAAACTGAGTAGTAAAGAACACTATTCAGCCAGTGAGATGGCTCAGCAGGTAAAGGCACTTGGCATGTAAGCCTGAAAACCCCAGTTCGATACCCAGTGTTATTTATTAAGCGGTGCTGTTTACCATGCGAGGGAAGCCACGAGGCACAACAAAACCTGCTATAAGAGTTTATTAAGGGAAGGGAATAGAAAAGATGGGCACAGGCCTGTGGAATGATGTTCAGGAAAAAAGGGAGGAGCAGGTGGAACCCGCTTTTATAGGTCCCCCTCCCCCCCAAACACACATAGGCGCACGCATATGGGCTTATGTAGCTAACTAAGCCATGAAGCACACAGATTATGTGATCACGCAGGATTATGTGATTATGTAGGGCATAAGGCCCTAGGATGACTAAGCATCTTGCCTGGCTACTGGACCAGTGCATGCGCAGTCATAGAGCTGGGGGAGTGGCTAGGAATTCTAACCAACTCCACAGAGTTGTCCTCTGACCCCCACATGTGCTCCGTGGCAAACATGCCCACTTTTAAGATAAATATTAAATTATAAAAGCCAGACAGCGGTAGCGCATTCCTTTAATCCCAGCACTTGGGAGGCAGAGGCAGGCGGATCTCTGTGAGTTCGAGGCCAGCCTGGTCTACAGAGTGAGATCTAGGACAGGCTCCAAAACTACACAGAGAATCCTTGTCTCAAAAAACCATATATATATATATATAATTATATATATAATTTCCATTATTTCTACTCACCCCACTCTTGTTTGCCTAGTAAAATTTAAAAAGTAACAGAAACAGATGGGCAGGCACCGCCCCTGAGCTTTCTGCCTGTTCACTTTCAAATCATTGCCAAAAACTGGGGGTTTACACTGAAATCCTCTCCCTCTCAAGGTTTCCTTTTCTGGGTGAGCAGAGAGGAAGAAGGGCATCGGAGGGGGCTCTGTTACTCGGCACTCCAGCATTGGACTGAATGCCTTTGTAGGGAGCAGATGACAGGCAGCCACTGCTTTTGTCTTAAGTGAAGCAATCAGGACTCTTGGGGATGCTGGTGGCCATGCTGTCAGTGGGGGGCCCAGGGCAATGGCTGGGGGCTCTGGAGGATTGGGACAAACGTTGTTAGCCAGGGTTCTCCAGTCTCCCAACACTCCCTCCTGCCTGTCTTTCTACTTATCCCTTTCAGACCTTAAAAGGTCCTTGTTAGGGACTTAAAGGAGAAAGTTACAAACTTTATGTGGTGATTTGTTTGTTTGTTTGCTTTTGAGGGCGGAGTGATATTTCGATGTACACAACATAAAACGTGTGTAGCCATTTTAAGTAACAATTCAGGGGCATTCGGTACATTTGTGCTGTGTGACCATCATCTTCATCCATCTCTAGAACCTTCCATTATCCTCATATTGAAACTGAACTCACTAAACAGTAAATTCCCACTAACTTGTCCATCAGCCCTTGGAACCACCGGTCCATTTTCTGCATGTCTGTGAATTCGACTTGTTGAAAGCACTTCATGTAATTGGTGCTGGGATCATACAATACTTAATCCTTCCAAGTTTGGCTTCTTTCATTTAGCATAATGTTTTCAAGGTGTGTCCTCGTCAGCTACGCTGAGGTTTTTATTAAGATTTGCTTTTATTTGTGTGTGACGTATGTGCGTCTCCATGGAGGCCAGGCGAGGATCTTGGATCCCCCAGAGCTGGAGTTATTAGTGGTCATGAGCAGCCTGATATGGTTGCTAGGAATAGAACTCTGGTCCTCTTGTAAGAGCAGCCAGTGCTCTAACCACTGAGCAATCCCACCAGCGTGTAGCACACTGACTTGGAAGGACGGCTTGATTTTGAAACACAGGCTCCTCTCTTTGGTGTAGACTTCAGGTGGCTGCTGGCTCCCCAAGTACGGAAAGCCGTCCCTGCCTTATCCTGCACCGTCAGGTTTCTTGCCGAAAACTTTCAACTCTGGAATGTGGTGCCAGGCGAGTGACGGGGAGATGCCATTTGATTGCCGTCTATCACATCATTCCAAATTAACTTCAGCAGTAAAAAATGAAATACGGATTCATTTCTCCCAGCAGAATTTTTATATGCTCCTTGCATCTCTGAAAAGCTAGAAACTCCTGAGATGGTTTTGGCCCCCAGGGGATTGCCTAAGGAATTTGAGGAATCTCTTTCTTCTGGAACAATTTGTTCATGCTTAGAATAGAGAGAAAAAAATTCAGGAGAGAGCCAGAAAATGCAGGAAACGTTGAAGCTGTTTGCTCTAACTTGACTAAAGACCAACATTGGGAGCCTTAGTCAACAGACCCCTGCCAACTCGCCCTTCTGGAAGGATGCACTGTTGGAGGCCACCGGCTCCTTGTCTCCCACTGAGACACCGCCATCCCTGGGGCTGCCTCCTCCCATCCCACTGCAGCCCCCAGAAGCTCCATAGACTGAAAACCCCACCACCTATGAAATGAGGGGTGAGAAGAGTCACAGAACAGATACTGAAAACAGAGCCATAGAGTGAAAGGAGGTGGAAGCTGGCTCCTTAGCTCGACCCCATGAGGAGAAAATCTGGGGTAGGCCAAATAGCTGAGTTTCAAGACCCTGGATGTTTTGGTTTGGTTTCTTGGATTTTTGTTTATTTGTTTGTTTGGTTGGTTGGCTTTTTAGGATTTTTGCTGTTGTTGTTGTTGTTGTTGTTGTTGTTATGTTGGTTTTCTGGCTTTCTGAGACCGAGTTTCTCTATGTAGCCCTAGCTGTCCTGGAACTCACTATGTAAACCAGGCTGGCCTCGAACTCAGGGATCTGCCTGACTCTGCCTCCCGAGTGCTGGGATAAAAGGCCTGCATTGCCATCGCCCAGCATTTAAGACCTGTGTTCTTAAGTTGAATAAGCAAATGAAAACTAACACAGTTCTGAAAAACAGTTTCATAGCTGAACGATGGACTGGATTGTTTTCGGAACAACTGTTATACCCAGAAATGCCTTTCAGCTTTAAAACGTGTAGCTCAAACTCATTGAGTATAATACCCGTGGAAGTGTTTGAGCACTAGCCCCCTTTGTTTTAAAGAAAACATTAGATAAAATAATTAAATATTTATTCAAGTACTGATGGTACTAAATGGATCATCCAGGTACTAAAACATAATTGATTCAGAATTTTGTTTGTCTTGTTTATAAAGCATGTATAGAAACATACACATGTGTATGTATGGACTGCATACACACGTAAATAATTGTATATACCCTATGTATAATATGTATATGAGTATCCTTAGACTCTAGATTTGATAGATAAAGGTTTCAAGCTACCTTGATTTGCAAATGGTGAATTTTAACTAAACACTAGTGTTTTATCTTTTTTTCCCCGAGACAGGGTTTCTCTATGTAGCTTTGCACCTTTCCTGGATCTTGCTCTGTAGACCAGGCTGGCCTCGAACTCAGAAATCCACCTGCCTCTGCCTCCTGAATGCAGGGATGAAAGGTGTGCACCACCACTGCCTGGTGTGTTTTATCTCTTAAACACAAAGACGCTATGCTATATCATAGAGCTTACATGATGGCCCGAATGTTCTCGGTCGTACCAAAGTACACTTCATGTAACTTTGCAGCCATCCTTGTGCAGAAGATAATAGATACCTTGAAATTGTCGAGAGAGAGAGAGAGAGAGAGAGAGAGAGAGAGAGAGAGAGAGAGAGAGAGAGGAAAAAAGAAAAAAAAAAAGGGCTGGAGAGATGGCTCAGAGGTAAAGAGCACCGGCTGCTCTTCCAGAGGTCCTGAGTTCAATTCCCAGCAAACACATGGTGACTCACAACCGTCTGTAATAAGGTCTGGTGCCCTCTTCTGGCCTGCAGTCATACATGCTGTATACATAATAAATAAATCTTAAAAATAAAATAAAATAAAATATCTCTGTACAGCAAAAAGTGATTTAGAAAAATTATTCTGATTTTTTTTTAAATCAGAATAAAAATAGCCTGTTTCTGGAGGGATGGAGAGAGAAAATGCTTGCCAAGCTCAGTCTAATCTCCTTTCCCACAAAATCCTAAGAATGAGGCTGGGCGGCGGTGGCATAAGCCTTTAATCCCAGCACTCAGAAGACAGAGCCAGATGGATCTCTGTGAGTTCAAGGCCAGCCTCGTCTACAGAGTGAGATCCAGGACAGGCACCAAAACTACACAGAGAAACCCTGCCTCAGAAAAAAAAAAAAAAAAAAAAAAAACCAACAACAAAAAATCCTAAGAATGATCCAGTGTGTTAAACCCAAACAAACCCTCCTCCCCCAAAAACGGTCATAAAAATAGCTTTTGTTTATGTAACATCAGACAGAGTTACATTGCAATCTTTCTCTTAACTCATCCCCTAGCCTCAGACAAAACACAGATAAGAATGAGTTTTACATTTAATTGTCAAGAAATAGGCTTTCCCCGACACAATCATTAAAAAGCAAATTAAACAGAATATGTCTAGAGTCTACAGAAAGTAAAAACTTACGTATGAATAATACTTAAGGCTGTAATTCAAATGAAACTTATAATACATATTTAATACTATGATCATTTATAATAAAAAACTTTTACTTAAAATTTCTTCCTTGTCATGTCATAAGAATGGCAGAGTAAATTAGGGAGGGGCTGGAGAAGTGACTCAGAGGTTAAGAGGGCACAGTGCTCTTTCAGAGGACCTGGGTTCCATTCCCAGCACCCACATGGCAGCTCATGACGGTGTGCAACTCCAGTACCAGGGGATCTGATGTGCTATTTCTGGCCTCCGTGGGCACCAGGCACACGTTTGGTACACATACATACATGCAGGTACTTACACGTACACATAAAAAAATACTCTTTAGCCGGGCGGTGGTGGCTCACGCCTGTAATCCCAGCACTCGGGAGGCAGAGGCAGGCGGATCTCTGTGAGTTCGAGGCCAGCCTGGTCTCCAAAGTGAGTTCCAGGAAAGGCGCAAAGCTACACAGAGAAACCCTGTCTCGAAAACCAAAATTAAAAAAAAAAAAATTTCTTAAAAAAATAAAAACTTACGAACTAATGTTGGTGAGTGAAAGAATACCCGAAACAAGAAGGTATGCTTCATTTTAAACCCCTAGGAGCCAAATGGTTGGGAGAGTGAATCAGACATGTTTAGCAACATTCTTCTAGCAGGAGTCAAGAGTAAGCTGGCAGTATAATGTAGAGCCATTTAGGAGCCGGCACCCACGACTCTTGGTTCCTTTATGGCTTATTTTAAGACTTGTCGTATCATCAGCCTCTTAATATAGAGGATGAGGCTGTGGATTAGCACATCAGGGACTCTGAATCAAATGCTGACTGTGCAGAAGTTTTCAGGAACACCTAAACCAATGTATTTCATTTAATGTTCCACATTTTTGCATGGACGAGTATGCTGTATTAGGAAGTAATCTACGCTTCATTAATTTATCACTACCCTTCCAGTAAGGAGAAAATAAAGTTTGACCACATCATAATAGGATTTTTGAAGTGTGAGTGTGTGTGTGTGTGTGTGTGTGTGAGAGTGTGTGAGAGAGAGAGAGAGAGAGAGAGAGAGAGAAAGAGAAAGAGAAAGAAAGAGGAATTGCAGTGTTTTTTCTTCTTGCTTTGGCCTCCCAAAGACTAGGAACATAGGTATGCACCACCATACCTGGGGTTGCAGTCTTCAAAAGCATTTTTAAGGTTTTAATTGACATGGAGTAATTGTATGTAGTTATGAGGCAATGTGCTTTTCTCTCTTAATGGCACATACACTAGCATCTTAAGCTGATAGCATCTTAGGTTTAATGATTTAAATTGGGGATTCGGGGCTTTCCCACCCCACAGAATGGGGAGCCGGTGAGCTTGGGTGACTTAAGGTTTATAATGGAGCCTACTTCTGGCTGGCCTTACTCCACTTTACAAAATCTCTTTACTTTTACTGTCCTTGTTGAGGAGCTTTCCTGGCTCTGGGCTTTTAACAACACGTGGCCCTATGTCACAGTCTCCCAAGTATTTCTCAGAAGAAGACATCGTAGATGTTAGGTTTTCTGTGCATGGCCTCCTTATAAGTCTCTCCTTTCCTTTGCTAGGGGTGCAGGCTGCATCTTTATTGAAATGTTCCAGGGTCAACCTTTGTTTCCTGGGGTTTCCAACATCCTGGAACAGCTGGAGAAGATCTGGGAGGTAAGACAAAAATTCCTTCTAAGAAAAAAGAAATACCTCCATTACAAACTTGGAGCCAGGTTTGCCTTGGAGACGATGAAGTAATCCATCTGCTTGAGACACTGAGCCGCACTTAAGGCCGTAAAAGCTGTGATGTTGGCCAAAGAACGAGTTCCTTTGGGATGAGTGCTTAGGAAACTTCTGCTGTCCCGTACCAGCCTGGAAGCCACCCCACTGAAAACATCTGGGTCTCCTGCTTCCTATGTCAGTAATATTTTCTCAGTTCTCAGCAGCAGTTTCTGCCAGTACTACTTGGTCATCGGGGCACTGCTAGCCTTCATTTTAATTCTGCTGGAGATTTGGTCTGCGTCTTCACCAACAGGAAACAGGACACCAAATTTTCCTAGGACCCCAGAAAACACACTTCTCATACTAGTGTAAGGGAAGTATAGGATTTGTCAGGCTCCTGCACATGAGCGTGATGCCTAAAATGCTGAAGACCTCGGTGTGTGCCCATAAGTGTGTGAACATGTGTGCGAGCATGGCTCTGTATAGTGTGTGCATGTGTGTGTATGAATGTGTGTGCATGTCTATATGAATGTGTGTGCATGTGCGTACATATGTGTATGAATGCGTGTGTGCATATTTCCACTTCTTTCCTTATTATTTCCTCTACTTTGTTTGTACTGCAATGTGCTTTGATTTTCTTTGCCTTATCGTCAGTGATATAACCATATTGTCTATTTACCCCTCTTTTTTTTATAAATTTTTTCCTATTTTGGTAAAGTATACCTAAAATTTGCCAGGTTGGTCAATGTGTACCAAGTTACAAACAGATTTGATAAATTAAGTCTGGCCATCTTTTGCCTAATAGATTGTAGGTAATCATGATGTTCTGTATATTTTTTAAAAAGGCAAAAAAGGATAATAATTTGTTTTTAAATCACAAAGAAATGACCAACGTTAGCCAAGGAGTGGTGGCGCACGCCTTTAATACCAGCACTTGGGAGGCAAAGGCAGGCAAATCTCTGAATTCAAGGCCAGCCTGGTCTACAGAGCAAGTTCCAGGACAGCCAGAAATGACCGATGTTTTAAAAGACAGATAAATATACCCTGGTGTTACCATTACACAGTGCACAGACAATAAACATCACATGGGACTGTAAGATGCCTCCCTGAGTAAGGGCGGTTGTTGCCAAGCCCAAGAACCTCAGCTCCGCCTCCAACCCACACCGTGGAAGGAGAGAACTCCCACAAACTGTCCTCTGATTTCCACATATGTGCCATTCCAACTACACACAATAAATAAATGGAATTTAAAAAAAAATCACATAGCACCCAAGAAGCACTATGGAACAATGAAAATAAAATGAGATGGGAAATGTTACCATTTTAGCAATTAAGTGTGTGGCTCACTACAGTCAGTCCATTGGTGCTGTTGGGCCAGCACCTCTGCCATCATTTCCAGCACCTCTGAATCATCCCAAGCAGCCATGAACACAGTCCCATCGAGCCTGCCCAACTCAGCCCCTGAGAATCTCTCATCTACTTTCTGTCTCTATGAATTTGTGAAATAACAAAGACCTTACCTCAATAGAGTCATATAACGTGAGTCTTTCTGGGCCTGGTTTATTTCACTTAGCATAATGCTTTCAAGGTCCATTCACGTTGTATAGGCATCAAAGTGCTTTACACTGGGGTTTTCATCAGTGCTTTGCTTGATCCAGTTCCTTGTCTTCTGATGAAAATAAAAATGTTCTGTGAGACACAAAGACATTGTATGTAAATTAATCACTAATACTAAACCTTATTTTGGTTGGGCAGTGGTGGCGCACACCTGTAATCCCAGCACTCGGGAGGCAGAGGCAGGCGGATCTCTGTGAGTTTGAGGCCAGCCTGGTCTACAGAGTGAGCTCCAGGACAGGCTCCAAAGCTACAGAGAAACCCTGTCTCGAAAAACAAAAACAAAAACAAAACAAAACAAAAAAAACAACAACTTTATTTTGGCCACCTGGAGGATATTATGGGAAACATGGGACAAAATAGGAAACATTTATTCACAAACAAACAAACAAACAAAAAGCTTTTTCAAGCCAAAAGACTTTTTCTTTCTTTCTTCCTTCCTTCTTTCCTTCCTTCCTTCCTTCCTTCCTTCCTTCCTTCCTTTCTTTCTTTCTTTCTTTTTGTTGTTGGTTTTTGTTTTGGGTTTTCAAGACAGGGTTTCTTTATGTAGCCCTGGCTGTCCCAAAATTCGCTCTGTAGACCAGGCTGTCCTTGAACTCACAGAGATCCTCCTGCCTCTGCCTCCGAAAGTGTGGTGCAACCACCACCCGGCCAAAAGACTTTTTCTTAGGAAGATAAATGCTACTTTGGATCATATCATTGGCTCCTATGGTATCATCTAAGCTGGGGGTAGTTAATGCATGGCTCTCCTTGCCACTCACTAGTTATGAATATGGATAGTTCACATTGTACCTCTTAAACATTAATTTTCTTGTCTATAAAATGAGGTTAATCATAAGATTTTATAACATTGTTATGGGAATTATATAGCAAAACCAATACACTGTGCTTGGTAAATATTTGTATGGCTGGAGAGGTGGCTCAGTGGGTAAAAGTCCCTGCTGCCAAGCCTGACTGCCTGAGTTCAATCCCTGGAACCCACAGGGTGGAGAGCAAGAACTAACTCCTATGGGTTGTTCGTTCTCTCTCTCTCTCTCTCTCTCTCTCTCTCTCTCTCTCTCTCTCTCACACACACACACACACACACACACACACACACACACAGAGAGAGAGAGAGAGAGAGAGAGAGAGAGAGAGAGAGAGAAAGAGAGAGAGGAGGGGGTAGAATTTTTTTTTTTAATTTCTTTCTTGAGTTCTCATATAATCCCAGTTCTTGGAAGGCTGAGGCAGGAGGATTTTGGTGAGTTTGAGAGTAACCTGGGCTGTATAGCAAGTACCAGCTCATCTAGCAAGACCATCTGTGTGTGTGTGTGTGTGTGTGTGTGTGTGTGTGTGTGTGTGTGTGTGTATGTAAATATATATTTGCTCTTTCATATACTGTTATGGAGATGTTTCAGTAACTCAGATGCTAGGGTCGGCTCCCCCACACCAGTCCTTACTCCCTTATCTATAACCCAGAGAGGACAATTAGTATTGCTAGTCTTCACCCTGTAACAGCCCTTTATGTATTTAAAGGTTTATTTTTTTTAACCTAGTTACTCAATATTTGTTGGCCATTAACCATATATAAATATTCTTTGGGGACTAAGAGAAGCAACAGGTGACAGAAAAGAAAGGGGATATGGAAAATGTGTTTCTCAGAGTGGAGTGATGAATTACATCCAGTGAAACACGTGTGAACAAATGTAAACCGCAGATACTGTAAAGGATGTATATGAAGATGGCTAATATAAACTGTAATGCTGAAGTGAGGCATGCTGTTAGAATGTTTGAAAAATATCATATTCGAAAAGAATGTATAAGTGCTATTACTGTTTGGAGAACTGTATATAAACTGAGTTTTAAAAAATGTTTGGTGCTATTTAAACAACCACACTTCAAAAACAATCACTTTGCAAGTCTTTGCGTTTAGCACAGTGCTCAGAAATCAGAAACAGAGTGGACTAGATGTTTCCCTGGCTCGCTCCTGTTGGTCTTTGGTGACCGCCACTGCCCCATGAAGATATTTCTGTAACGCAGTCAACGAAAGATGCTCTGCTTGAGTCTGTATGTAAGGTACCAAAAAACAAAAACAAAAAACAAAAAACAAAAAAAAAAAAAACAAAAAAAGAATGCTGTGGCAAAAACAAGTGTGTCTTGATGAATCTGCTCAACATACTCTGCCCAGAAAACCATATTCATGCCTCTCTTTTTTACCTTCAGCATACTAAAGTAAACTAGAGACTTTGACACTTATGACAGATTATTTCAAATTTAAATTAAGCATATCAAAATAATACTGGCCTGGAGTCAGAACTCATGAGTTCTGAACACAGCTCTAACTTTGGGTATATGTCTGTGTCCAAACTCTCTGAGTCTTACTGTCTTACAGTGTGCTCTGTGCTCTTGACTCTGGGAAGTTATGGCTCCTGCAAAAAAATTCATCATCTTCATCATTATTATTAATTATCGTTATTATTGTTACTACTTTCATTTTTCTGAGACAGGATTTCTCTGTATGTCACCCAGCCTGTCCTAGAACTGGCTCTGTAGACCAGGCTGGCCTCAGACTCACAAATATCCACCTGCCTCTGCCTCCTCAGTGCTGGGATTAAAGGCGCGTGCCACCACTGCCAGGCACTCCTATTATTTTTTAAAAGATTGATCGTGTGTGTGTGTGTGTGTGTGTGTGTGTGTGTGTGTGTGTGTGTGTGTGCATGAGAGTGCCCATGGAGGCCAGAAGACAGTGTCAGATACCTCAGAGCTGGAGTCAGATGTAGTTGTGAGCTTCCTGGTGTTGGTGCTGGGAACTGAACCCAGGTCCTCCGGACGAGCAACAAATGCTCTTGACCACTGAGCCATCTCCCTAGCCCCAGGTCCTTTAGTTTTAAATCATAACATTCTCCTCTGTTCATTGGATTTTCCCTTTTAGTTAGTTATTTTTAGAGTCTGCATAGCTGCATTGCTCACTGATGACTTTGATCCTGTCCCAGGAAGACAGCACTGCATTGTTTAGGATGTGTTGTGGCCAGATTCATTTAATTCAAGCAGATCTCCTATTGTATCTATATGGTTCTGTATTCAGAGGGAAGCTAGACAGAATCGCTACACTCGGTGCTGTGCTGTGTTGTGTTGTGTTTTGTGGTGTTGTGTTGTATTGTGTTGTGTTGTGTTTTGTGGTGTTGTGTTGTGTGGTGTTGTGTTGTGTTGTGTTGTTTTGTGGTGTTTTGTTGTGCTGAGTTGTGTTGTGTGGTGTTGTGATGTGTTGTGTTGTATGTTGTGGTGTTGTGTGTTGTTGTGTTTTGTGGTGTTGTGTTGTGTGGTGTGGTGTTGTGTTGTGTTGTGTTTTGTGGTGTTGTGTTGTGTTGTATTGTTTTGTGGTGTTGTGTTGTGTTGTGCTGTGTGGTGTTGTGTTGTGTTTTGTGGTGTTGTGTTGTGCTGTGTTGTGTTTTGTTGTGTTGTGTGGTGTTGTGTTGTGATGTATTGTGTTGTGTGGTGTGGTGTTGTGTGGTGTGGTGTTGTGTGGTGTTGTGTTGTGTTGTGTTGTGTGGCATGTATTTTGGGTAGGAAGGGTGTACTACCACAGCATGCACATGGAGATCAGAGGGACAAACTTAAGGGAATCAGTTCTCTCCATCTACCAGGTGGGTTCCCAGGAACCAAACTCAGGTCATTAACCTTGGTGGCAGGTGCCTTTACCTGTGGAGTATGCTCCAGGGCCCAACTTTGTTGCTTTATAACAACACTACCTCTCAAGCAGCTGAGGTTTTCTTCTTCTCCTCCTCCTCCTCCTCTTCCTCCTCCTCCTCCTTCTCCTTCTTTCTTTTTTTTTCTTTTTTTTTTTTTTGGTTTTTCGAGACAGGGTTTCTCTGTGTAGCTTTGCGCCTTTCCTGGATCTCACTCTGTAGACCAGGCTGGCCTTGAACTCACAAAGATCTGCCTGGCTCTGCCTCCCAAGTGCTGGGATTACAGGCGTGTGCCACCACCACCCAGCTTTTTTTTTTTCTTTCTTAGAGCAGCAGCATGTAATCAATGGTAAATGTTAAAAAAAAAAAATGGTAATAATTATATCTCAGTTAGGTCTCGTGCAAAATATGGTTGTAATTGGTATGTATTTAGGGCAGGAAGGAAATCTTTGGAGGGTATAAGAACAGAACAGATGTGAAAAGACTGTATAACTTTGAGTGTGTTTTATTTTTTAAACTATTGCATTTCTTTATTTACTGTGTTAGTGTATGTGTTCATCCACGTGTATTTCAGTGGGTGCTACAGCATGTGTATTGAGATCAGAGGAAAGCTTGTGGGAATCCATTCTTGGCTTCCTTGATGTTGGTCCTAGGGACCGAACTCAGGTCAACAGATCCCCAGGGCTTCCCAAATGCTAGGCAAGCTCTCTACCACTGAGCCCCTCCTTGGTCCCAATATGATGTTTTGTAATACATGCACATTATAGAATGGCCAAACCAAGCCAGTTACCATGAGCATCACCTTACACATGTACCGTTTGGCCATGAAGATACTTTCTAAGGTATCCCATGGTGTATATGTGCTATACTCCTGCTGCAGTAAATATAAGCCATCTCTCTGACATGCTAATTTCTTTTTTTCCCCCTGAATACTTATGCAATAGGAAGATTGGACAGCAGCTTTTTGAGGAGTGTCTGCCAATTTCCATCACGGTTGTACTAATCCAAAGTCTCACCAACAAAGAGCAAAGGTTGCCTTTTCTCCACATCCTAACCAACACCTTCTTTTGTTGTTGGGGGAAGGGCAGGGTGTTGATATAAGGTGTCATGTAGCCCAGTCTTGAACTCCTGATCCTCCCAAGTGCTGGGACTAAGGTGTGTGCTGCCATTCCTGATTTCTGCCGTGTAGGGGATTGAGCCCAGGGTCTCGTGCACTCTACTAGCTGAGTCCTATCCTCAGCCCTTCCTGGTCCTGCCTCCCTCCCAATAGCCTTTCCAACACACACACAGTGATACATTTATGGTCCTAGCCATAATGTGCGTTTCTCTGATGATTAGTGATGCTGAACATTTTCTTCATGCCTTTTGGCCATTTGTGTGTCTTCCTTTGAAAGATGTCCATTGGAATCCTTTGTCCGTTTTTTAAAATTAGATGATGTGTTTACTTGTTGTTGAGTTCTTTGAGTTCCTTGTACATATTGGCTATTAACCCCTAACCAAATATATAGTTGGCAAATGTCTTATACCATTCTGTGGATTGTTTCACCATTCCATTGTTTCTTTTTCTAGAAGCTTTTTAGTTTTACTTGGCCCCATTCATCTGTTTTTGCTTTCATTTCCTGTGAAATAAGTTAGAGAATCAGATTACAAAGTTTCTGAAGTTGTATCTTACTAAATGAACTTTTACGAAATGAATAACTGAATTTTTGTTTAGACATCTAACATCTCGGTTTAATAAGCTTTCAGCATAAAATTTTCCAGAAAAATTTGGTATCCATCTGGCCTCAGTTAAACGTAATACAAAGGAACCAAGAAGTCTGGTAACTTTCACCTTCCAGCAAATATGGATGTGGTTGCTATTCATTTCCTGGATCATTCCCTCCTCCCTGATCGACCTTGTTTTCTTCCCACTGTGCTTGGCCAACCAACAGAAGATGAATGGGGACCCATGAGTCACACCCGCTTGCCTCCACATGCATCTGGACAGACACAGAAGACAGCAGGCTGAGGGAGAAGCATGAGCTCCCCCTGCTCTGGGCTTCACCCACAAAAGAAGAATTAGTCTAGTTGGTTTTTCAAAATGGAATCCAGGCTCCTCAGTGTTCCCGCAGGCTTGGGTTGGTTGATAGGAAAAGCCTCTAATCCTCTCAGTCACTTTTCAGTTTGTTTAGAGAATGGGATCAAAGCTGGAAGCTTTTACTGGGTGGCATGACTTCTCAGAATGTACTCCGTGAGGGAAAATAGCACGTTAGTGTCTTTTGTGTGAAGGCAAGCCCAATAGACCCCACATGCATGCCTCTCCACCAGGGACCTAGTCACCACCAATATATTGAAGGTCCTGCATTCCTCATTAATTACATTCAGTCAGACAATCCGCTTCCTCTCACAAACTGGGCCCGTGTCTATACAGTTCATGTTCCACAGAAACGTAATATTAAGATAGGCTACAAAGAAGAGGTACACTGAAGTGATAAAGCAAACTGCTGGCATCGCCAGCAGGGCACAAAAGTCTTGCTACTCAGCCCCCCACACATGCTGGCTGAGGGGTTCATAGTCATCTTCAAAGAATGGCAAGATGGTGTCTACAGAGGACCGCAGTAACAGCTCCATCCAAAGCCTGTTTGACGTCACACTCCAGAAGACCTCCACTGTCAAAACGTCATCTTCTTTAAAAACAAGAACTTAAATTTGGCCACCTAAAGTATAGGTCAGGACAGGCAAGATGGTTTAATTGATAAAGGCTTGCTCCACAAGTCTGGAGACCTGAATTTGATGCCCAGAACCCATATAACAAGGAAAGGAGAGCCAGCTCCACAGAGCTGTCCTTCACCTTCCTTACACACGTCTTGACACACATATGTACACACAATTTTTTTAAAAGTGCAAGCCAGCTCTTTTTCACATGATGTTACCAGTATACTCCACCAGCGGAAAACCAAGTTATATTCCTAGCTGCCGGACATGGAGAAAGCAAGAAAATGAGATGAATTTAGTAGAAAAGATAAATGTTGGAGCCGGGTCATTTTTAGCCAACATTCCACTGCCTAAAGGTCAGTCATTTGAATCCTTTTTAATGGAGCACATCCAGAAACAGCTGAAAAACCTATGCTGAGGCATGATGCAGGCCAGCAGCATCTCCTGCAGATCAGCTTATAGGACCATGATGGGAGGAGGTGATGGGAGGAGGTGATGGGAGGAGGTGATGGACAGTCACTCCAGCTGCTTCATATCCTTAACACTTGGCGATCACGCAGAGTGAGTGAGTGGAGACACACTCTCAGGACTGTGGGGGTACGGTGCCTTGCATAATAAACTGAAAGATGTTGGAGCTACTGACAGTTCTTTCTCCCAGACATCAGCTGGTCCCATGTGACATCACTGACTTCTTTGTCCCTCCCTGCTCTGTCCTTTGCATTGTGTCTGCTCTGTCCGGCTGGTTTCTAATCACTTTGTTTCTCTTTCTCTGTGTAGATACTGGGAGTCCCTACGGAGGATACCTGGCCTGGAGTCTCCAAGCTGCCTAACTACAATCCAGGTAATATTGAGCTAAGAGTCGAAACGTTCTGAACTGGCAATTCCGAGAGACTGTTGGCCACACGGGGTGTCCATCTGGCATTAGACCCAACAAAGATAGACTAGTAGATTTATATATTTTCCAATGAATTCTTTTATTTGTCTATTTATTTATTTAGAACAGGGTCTCACTGCAGAGCCCTAGTTGTCTTGGGACTTGTTTGTAGCCTCTACCTCCCATGTGCTGAGATTTCAGGCTTGTCCCACCATGCCCAGCTTAATCCTTTTATTAAAAAGAGAGTGAAATACCGATTGAGGTTAAATCCGTTCTCCAATGACATAAAACCCAGGTAGCAAGGTGAAAAATAACTAGAAAAGACTGGTACCATGGTTGTCTACATCCATTTCCAAGTACACCACAGCTCAAAGGAACAGTATGCTTTGAATTGCATGAGCAAGGAACTGTTCCCACTGTGGAGCCCATGACTACCACTGAGTTTATTTGGTTGAGCCTTGTGTAACAGGAAAGCTATAGAGGTATGCTAGACCTAGGATAAGCCAGGTAAGATGCCTCTAGAGAACTGTCCCTCTGCCTGACAGCTGGTCATTTCTGTCACTCATGGTCCTTCACAAGTAGCCGCTGGGGATGGATAAAGGAAGGGTTAGAAGTATTGTCCACAGGGAGATTCTTTGAGAAGTTGTCAGATAACCAAGAAGTCACTTCGGGGCATTGAGACAGAAGTGAGGATGCATCCAATGCGCCAGAGGATGAAGATGGGCTGTCTCAGATGCTCTGGAAGCCAGAGATGCAAACCAAGGCCTTCATGATGCTAGCCTCTCCCCAACAGGGTTAAAGGGGAGGAGCATGGGAACAGATAAGGATATGACTTGGATGCAAGTGTTCCAAGTAGATGATATAGTCTTTGCTTTCTTACGTTGTTCCATTAATAAACCCCAGATTTTCCCAAATTGTCATTATAGACTTTGGTGTAAGGTTTTCCTGGAAGAGTTTCATGAGAGCAAGAAATTGCAGGAAGACTTCAAAGGTGATTAAGGAAGAAAACAAAAATCAGGGTGTGGCGGTACCGGCCCATAATCCCAGCACTTGGGACGCTAAAGCATGAGAAACTTAGGTCTAAAAGGCCAACTCTGTGTGTGTGTGTGTGTGTGTGTGTGTGTGTGTGTGTGTGTGTGTGTGTAAGAGAGAGAGAAACAAAAAGCCAGGAGGAAGGGGAGTAGACAAGACACGAGAAAGAGGCTTTCTCCCTTTTTATCCTGCATCAATTACTTCTACTCAGAAAGCTATGCAAAGCCGTCAGTCCTTTTGAACTAACCAGAGTTAACGAAACTCCATGCAAAGCTAAAGACTAACTATAAAGTCCTTTCAGCCTCTTGGGGAAACGATCATATTCCTTACTTACTGGCCTTAGAGTCATTTAGAACTGCTTAACTATTTCTATTTTTCAAGAGTTTGACGCTCTGGTCTTGAGGTGCAGGATAGTGCCTTCCCCATTGGTGTGAGATAAGAAAGAAAAGGTCGTTTATGGGGATCATGATTCAGTCTGCATTAGCGCCTGGCTCTAGTTACCATGGTTTCCAGGAGAATCTAGTCCTCCTCATTTCCCAGCCCCCTCCTCTCTGCCTGGGTAAAAATGGTCTGACATACCGCCCTCTGCTCTCTAGACACAGGCAGCAGTTTAGAATCAGAAAGCCTTTCGGAACATATGCATACAAAGTTGCTGTGGTGAGCACAGGCAGCTCCCCCAAACTTCAGATACTTGGGTTTCAGGTTGGCCCAGACAATAGTGAGATACCCCTATGACAGATGGTCGTCAAAGCTAGGAATATGGCCAAACTCTTCCCTGCCAGATGCCGTGCTAAGAAGATACCTGGGCTCTGAGAAAACAGAGGGAAATACATCACATTGTCCATTTTGTCCAAGTAATTCGAAATTGTATTTACAAAGAAAATTCTCTAGTCCCAATATCCACAGGGCCTACACTTTTGCATTGTTGTTTACTTTGGTCTAATTCAAAGAAAAACGGGGTTGGGGATTTAGCTCAGTGGTAGAGCGCTTGCCTAGCAAGCGCAGGGCCCTGGGTTTGGTCCAGCTCTGGAAAAAAAAAAAAAAAAAAAAGACAAAATAACAAAGAAAAACAGTTTAGAGAGCTTGCAACACGCAACACGCTAGACTCGTGCAAGGCGCTGCAGCCCCTGGATGGATGTGGTGTGTCCTTGAGTCTCCAGAGCACGGGTTTAGATTCATTCCCTGGTTCTCACTGGGACTGCAGCGCTTATTCTGGGGGGGGGGGGGGGGGGGCTGTTTCTATGGCTTTGGGAAGCCTGCGGTTGTGGGTCAGGCTGAGCATAGGGAAAGGAGTTGTATGTACCCTTAACCACAGCCAGGATTTCCAGCACCGCCTTGGCAAATCTTAAAGAGACCAGAGTATCTTAGGTGTGGGGTTAGTACTATATTAATAACTCAATCAAAAAGGACCGAGTTTTAAGGGGATCATCGAGATACCTGTCCCAGGAGCAAGTCTTATGAATAAGCAAGTCTCTCTTGAGGCATGCCCATCTACCCCCATTCCTGATCTGCTGCTGCCTCCACAGAGTTGAGCTGCAGTAATTTGTGAGGCACTGAGGAGGAGGTGGATGCCAGAACATCATGAATTACCTTCTATCCAACTGCACCCCTGTTCCTATTAGCCATCCCCTTTTCCACCCTCCCCTGCCCTGCCCGCTTCTCAGGCTCTGGTAATTTGCAACTGTCCTCTCTCCTTCCTGTGAAATCAACTTTTGTATAGAAGTGAGAAAATAAGAGATTTGTCTTCCTGTCAACTTAGCTCAATTAACATAGCGTCCTCCAATTTCAGCCATGTTACTAGAAACGACGGAATCCTGTTGTTTTTCATGGACACATAGTATTCTGTTACATGTGTACAACCCCGTTTTAATTTCAGTTACTGCCTACCTTGGTCTACACCTTGGCTAGTGTAAACAGTGCTGCAGCGAGCGTCAAGTATGACTGTGTACGTGACACACTGGCTTCAGTTCCTGTGGGCTTCAGCTTGGCCCGTGGTGAGATTGCAGGATCACAGGGTCTTTATTCCAGGTTTTCTATCAAATAAATGTCTGTGCTGTTTTCCTTTTCTTTTTCTTTTTCTTTTTTTTGTTTGTTTTGGTTTTGGTTTTGGTTTTTTGAGATGGGGTTTCTCTGTAGCTTTGGAGCCTGTCCTGGGCTAGCTCTGTAGACCAGGCTGGCCTCAACTTGTAGTTGGAGACCTTTTCTCTCCAGGTGCCACCAAGCCCTGTTAGTCCAACAACCCATATGTAAAATAAACACACAGACATTTATATTATTTAGACTGCTTGGCCATTAGCTCAGGCCTACCATTGTCTAGCTCTTACTCTTATATTTAGCCCATTTCTAATAATCTATACTTTGCCACGTGGCTCGTGGCTTACCAGTACCTTACATCTTCCTCGTCATGGCTGTGGCTGGCAGCCTCTCTGCTCCAGCCTTCCACTTCCCAGAATTCTCTTCTCTCTTGTCCCACCTGGCCACTGGCCAAACAGCATTTTATTTATACAGAATGATATCCACAGCATCAACTCACAGAGATCCGCCTGCCTCTGCCTCCTGAGTGCTGGGATGACAGGCATGTGCCACCACCGCCCGGCTTGTGCTGTTTTCTATAATGGCTGTACTTATTTGCACAAGGGTGAGAACCTGCATTCACCATCACTACCAACATCATCGTTACTGTTTGTGTATGGAGGTTGCTTTTTTAGGTTTTGAGGACAGGATCTTATTATGGAGCTGGCTGATCTGGAATTCACCCCATAGCCTACACTGGCCTCATACTCACAGTGACCCCTCTACCTCTGCCTCCCAATTGGCATATGTCACCATGCCCAGCTTACTTTTTAGCTTGTCGATAGTGTCTGTTCTAAACTGACATTGGATGCAAACTCTTGGTTTTGATGCTCATTTCTCTGAGGATTGCTGATGAATGTTTTCCTTGGCCGTTCACATGCCTCTTTTTTTTTTTTTTTAAAGAAATATTCATTCCAGACATTTGCCCATTTAGAAAACCATTTTTTACTGAGTTAAATCCCTTATATACTCTTAAAAAAAAAATTTATTTATTCATTATGTATACAGTGATCTGCCTGCATGTATGCCTGCAGGCCAGAAGAAGGCATCAGATCTCATTACAGATGGTTGTGAGCCACCATGTGGTTGCTGGGAATTGAACTCAGGACCTCTGGAAGAACAGCCAGTGTTCTTAACCTCTGAGCCACCTCTCCAGCCCCCCTAATATACTCTTTACCCAGCACAACTGAAGGTGGTCGGCCTCTCTGAACTTGCATAAACGGTCCAGTCTCCACCCACTTGCTGCCATTACTGGATTCTGTTTTGGATTCTTGTCTGGATTCTGGTTTGAGGCACCATACCGATTCTGATGGGAGTGTTAAAAATCACCCAGTGCTGACTCCAGTGAGTACCAGCTTCCTCCCCGTTCTGAGGAGCTAGCGGGGCTTTAGGCTGTGGCGGGGTTGTAGCTGCTTCTACCTGATTAAATCTGGAAGGTGAGAGGGGTGTATCATGTTCCAGACTGCCTCCTTTGCTTCTTCCTGTCCTTCCTCACTCCCCACTTTGAGCAAGCTGGGCTGAGAACTCTCCAGTCTTCCACTTCAAAGGGCCAGTTGTCTTATTTTGATGTGGGCAGATTGAGGAGTAGGCTTTGAAAAATAGGCCCCCTTTTTTTTTTGTTTAATCTTTCCTCCTGGGATGGCTTTCAGAGCCGTATATCCAAGTGTCAGTGAGGGGGTTCTGACGAGCCTGGATTCCCAGACTCTCAGCGGGATCACCCTCTAACAGAAATAAGAGAGAGATCCCTCAGTTAGCATGTGAAAAGGGGGTGCCTTGCAGGAGGAGGCAGGCGAGTTCTGGCAGCTGAGTCAAAGGCTGAGAGTTTTAGGGGCACGGAGCAACACCCACTCCTTTGAGGGAAGTTACTATGCTCTACTAACCCTGCAAACCATAGTCACAGACCTTTTTCTCCTCCCTCTTTGTTTCAAGATCTTTTTTTCCCATGGTACAAGCAGGCAAGACGCTGGCTACTCAGCAGATGGGGTTCACGTTCCAGGGTTTTTAATATTTCACTTT